>NC_061844.1:10437170-10452170 GCF_019202785.1 Penaeus chinensis
GTGGGTTGTACTGCTACAGGTACTCCCCCCCTCCAGAGAGTGAGCTAAGAGAATGAGTGATAATCCAAACGTTTACTCCAGGTTCACCAGTGTAGTAGAAGGGTGGCATCTAACACTTGAACTGGTCTATATCTCATAATGGAGTTTTTATAGTGGTTGTAAGTGCCCACTGTTATGGCTGGGTGCTGTAGGTGGAGTGGAGTTCTACGGTGGAGCCAGAGAGGCTCCCCGTCGGCGGAGGACCGGGCAGTCCTTGTGTTGCTGGTGCTTGTCGTGGTCGGCTGGAGGATCGTGAGATGTTGATCTCATTAATACAATGCAATAAAGTAAGAGGAGGATTCCTTAGTATAACGAGGGAAAGAGAAGCTAAAGGTAACAAGCTACTCTGAATTTAAAAGAAAGCAAAGTGACAAAGAAGGAGAGCGAAAACCCTTGGTGAATTTTTGGTTTGTCATCGCTATGTGGAGGGTTGGAGTGTACTGTTTTTTATTTACTCGTTATAGAGCCAGGGCAGTTTAGTAGGAGACACTTTTTTCACCTAACAGGTGTTAACATAGCATGAGTTATCAAACTATGGTATCCTGTTGCAAGTGAGACCCTCGCCGGCCTCCTTTCAAAAAAAAAAAAAAAAAAAAAAAAAAAAAAAAAATAGAACAAGACAAAAGAAAATATGCAAAACATTAATTAGAACATGATTAAAAATTAAATGGAACAAAGCAAAAGAAACATGATAGGTGTGTGCAAGGAATAGTGGCTGGGAATTGTTAGTGGGTTGCACCATGAAATACCATATATACGATAAAAATGAATTGAACACATAAGACTAATAATAAGATAATAAACAAGTAGTGAGAAATTGTGATTGTTGAGGTTAAAGGTAATTTTTTAGGTAAGTAACAATCAATGCAAAACTCATTTAGAAAAGTGATGAAATGACCAAATGGTTCCTAATAAAGATGCTTATCTTGTAGATGGGATGACATCTCCTAACCATGTGTTTGCTGTGCGTGGCACCCTTGTACGCTGTGGAGCCAGTAGCACTGGTAGTTGAGCGATGCAGTGCTGAGTACGCTCTGCAGCAAGCACACACACTTCTTTGGTCCCTTAGTCTAGCAAGACAAGTGGCCTAATTCTGGCCCAGTCAAGTCTATCAGCTGGTCTCCTTTATGAGGCTACCCTAACGGTGTGGGGGCTTGAGGTCCCAATGATCTGGTGAGCTTGACCAGAGGGCTACCCATACTTGAGGGGTCACCAGTGAGGAATGAGACAAAATGGCTTCCTGATGCACCAAGGCCTGTGAGAGGAGATTGTGCACCCATCCCCTGGTTCATTCCATTTTGGACCAGGGAGAACCCTCCCACATGTGTTTGCCGTGTGTGGCATTCCATATTAATAGGAGATAGGAGTCCTGGATGTTGAGCAATGCTAAACTCTGCACCCTGCAGCTAGCAACACATCTCTTAGGCACTCTATTCTGGTTAGACGGGTGGCTTGATCAAGGCCCGGTCAAGTCAATCGGCTTGTCAAATATGGCTAGGGACAAGCAGTAACTGTGCAGTCGTTACCGAATAGGTCCCGCGACTGCCATCAGCACTAATTGTGACTGTGTATATTTCCTCACCACCCCTGTTGGTGTTGGGAGATTTAGAGCCTCAACTATAGCTGCCTGTTGGACTCCATGGTAATTTGTATGATTTCTACAAACTTACAAAGAACTAGCTCTCTTCTTGATGACCTATGTAATTATAATGTTTCCCAGGCTCCCAAACCTGGAGAAAAGTCCTCCTCACTCCATGAAGGAAATCATACTTAATATTTTTAAGTACATCGGAAGATAGTTGAGGTATGTCAACATGATCCTCGCATCACCCCACAGTGAGATGGTAACCTGATAGTCGTAGTTTCGTCACCAGACGAGTGGCCATGTGCATGAAATATGCAACATTCCTGGGGCTCATGTTCTTACAAAACACTCAATCAGAGAAACTGTTAGAGGAACTAAAGGATTTTAATGTAGTGGTAATAAAATATTTTATGAAGAAGAAAGAAAGATGGAAGCTCTCCTTCTAACTTTAAAATGTTAGTTCTACCAAAAGTGTTTAAGTTGGTATGGTACCACTTCGTATGTGCCCAACCCTATGCGGTGCTTCCACTGCCAGGGTTATGGACATGGAGCCAACTCTGGCTGTATTAAGGAATTTGGAACAGTGTGGTACAACAGGTCATCATGGAGATGACAACTGTCCAATATTCTATTACCACTGCAAAGAAGCTCATGAAGTTTCTTCATAGTAATGTGAATTTTACAAGTTTGAAAAAATTATATTAAGGAGCAAGGAGAAAGTTGGTTTTCCAGTGACAAAGCGATGTGCCCATGTGCTGTTTACACAGCCAGGCAATCATTTGCCCCGGTTGTAGCCCGACTTTCCCGCCATCACTTACCCTCCAATACGTCTTGCACCAAACACTCTGCCACTACAGTTAGACCTCAGTCCTCAAATACTGAAACTAGCTCTGGTGAGTTGTTCCACCAAAAATGAAGTAGAAGTGAAGGGTCTACTAAGGAGACTCGTCCCAAGGTAAGGTCTTTAGAGCCATCCAGAGGCCTCAACGGTGACAGTTCCGGCTGCCACCACATCCACAGGGGCCTCTGCAGCTAGACAGAATGCTCCTGAATCAAAGGCTCAGGTCTATCCTTTGCCCCGGCAAATAAATCCTGATCTTGTCCAAAGGAAGCCTGTAGAAACTAGATCCACAGGTAAACAATCCTTCAAAAGGTACTCCCAATATGCACCTGCAGACAACACTGCAGGTAGAGGTTGTAAGAATAGGCTTGACATGACCTTACACTTGCATCCATCTACCTTCCTCCATATGATCTCAACATAGATGGTTTGGAAGATCTACTAGGGCAATTGCCTCATCCATATCTACTGCAAGATTTCAATGGTTGGCATCACCTCTAGGGAGACATTTTGTGCAACCCTTATGTAAGAGTAGATGCAGTTTTACTGAACAGTGACATTCCCAAATTAAAAACTGAGATATACTCCAATACTGACCTGTCAATTGTTTCACCTAGTTCACAGTTGAATTTCCCCTGGCAGGTCATGGACAACTTACTTGGTATTCCAGCCAATGGAGTGCAGAGATGGTGACTTGAACATGCAGATTGGAATCTTTTTAGATCAACTGCAGTATCGCGGGGATCTGTAAAAGATTTCCAGTGTGTCCAACATGCTGTTAATCACATCACAAATTCACCTTCCAGCAGAAGAATCCATACCCAAAATAGCAGGTAGTACCACTGACCTCTGGTACCATGGTGGTCTGAGGAATGCCAACAGGCTGTCAGAGCAAGAAAAGCTGCATTAAGGCAGTTGAAAAACGCCCCAGCAATGTGAGCTTGATCCATTAGAAAAGGACTCCAGCCAAGGCCAGACAAGTGCTAAAGGAGGCTAGATGGATGTCATTGAAACAGTAAGTCTCCTCAATTAATCTGGGACCCTCTTAGCATGGGTATGGGACAAGGCGAGTAAGATTGCTGGAAAGAGCACAACTATGTTACCACTTGCTCTGAAGATATATGGCATAGTCCACACAGATAAAAAAAAAAAGATGTTGCAGATGAGCTAGCTAAATCTATGGCAGAAATCTCCTCTGGAGCATCGTACACTGCCTGACTCTCCACCCTTCTGGCAGGAACAACACCCAATGTTATTCTTCAGTAGGACTGCAGCAGAACATACATTTTTGAGCAAGGCGATGGACCCAGGAAGTGATGATATTCTATATCAAATGATATTTCACTTACCAGAGAGCCCAAAATCCTATTCAATAGGATATTTAGGGAGGGTACAGTGCCATCCTCATGGAATGAAGCTATAATTATTCCTGTCCCTAAACTTGGCAAGGGTGCTTTCATACCAGGGATTTACAACCCAATTTCTGCATTTTCAAGCTGACGGAGATTGAGATGGTTGCTAGAATAGAAAAACGTGCTGACCGCATATCAATATGAGTTTAAAAAACTGAGATCGACCACAGATGCACTTGTGAGGATGGAGACTGCTACTCAGAATTCCTTTGATGTAACATGTTAGCAGTCTTCTTTGACCTTGAAAAAGCTTAAGATACTACTTGGAAGCATGACATACTCATGGAGCTGTATGACACTGGTTTAAGACGAGCATTTTCTAGCTTCATACAAAGCTTCCTTCCTGACAGGAAGTTTAGGGTTCGGGTGAGCTGGAAGGGGTCCCATGAGGGAGTGTCTTAAGTGTGACCCTGTTTGCCATTGCTATTAGTGACATCGTAAAGGTAGTTCCAAGTGCTGCCTCATGCACACTATATTGCTCAGGAAGAAGCTTACAGGATGTGCATGGACACATGCATATTGTAATAAATCAGGTTGGGCAGTGTCCAACATACCATGCATTCAAATTTTCTCCAAGCAAGACCATGGCTATGCATTTCCACAAAAGAGGAAAGTTCCATCCTTCCCTCTATTTAGGAGCAAACCCACTGCATTTTGTCCATGAGCTGAAGTACTCTAGTTTTTGACTCAAGGCTTACATGGCTGCCTCACATCAAACAGTGAAAGGTGAAAGCTACAAAATCACTTAGTATATTGCGGGTTCTTTCACACCTATCTTGGGGTGCAGACCGCACAATGCTTCTGCAACTTTACTGAGTTCTTATTTGTAGTAAACTTGACTATGGATGTGAGGCTTATTCATCTGCAACTTATACTGTTCTTTGGATGTGGGACTCAGTTCATAATGAAGCTCTCAGAATTTGTACAGGGGCTTTCAGATCTTCACCTGTGTGCTGAGAATGGAGAACCACCTTTTTCATTACACCGGGACTACATGAACCTGATTTACTGCATGAGACAACAAAGGATTCTGGGAGCTCCTACATCCCCAATTCCCCCTTTGGACCAATCAAGTAGAGCTGGAATTGGTCGGAATTGGGAAAGGGGAGAGATCAGAAGCAGAAGTCAGAGAGATATTCCTTTTACTCAATTTTAAGTATGAAAGATCAGATGCAATATTTACAGATGGTCTCCAGCAGCCTTGATCTTCACAGCATTGTGAGTCTTGTGGTGCCTTGCAAGCAATCATGAATTTAATATCATCACATCCAGTGGTGAGGGAGGTTCAAGATCGGCTTACACTGATGTTAGTACATAAAAAGATAACTTTGTGTGGGGTGCCAATGCATGTTTCAGTGGGAATAAGTGAGATGATCGGAAGCCCAAGGCAGCCTTGTGATGCTCGTTTTCCTCTCCTACACACTGACTTGAAACAAACTGAAAAAGATTAGAGATGACCTTGGCAGTTGGGTGACCAGCATCCATCCCAACCGACAAATTGAAGTTGTCTTAACTAGTCTAGGAATCGGGCACACAAGACTCATGGGCCGATTATATCTAAACGTGAAGCATGCTCTGAGAGATGCTAAGATCCATTAACGGTCGCACATGTAGTCTAAAGATGTGCAACAATCCTAGACCAAAGACGTAAGTACTTGTCCCTCTCATATACACTTTAAAATGTATTGGGAGAGGTTTGTGACGTAGGTCTTATTAGTTTCCTTAGGGTGACTAATATTTTTAATAAAATTTTATTATGCATAACTTTATACATTTAGAACATAGTATTAATGCTTGGATTTTTAATATAATATTTATTGTTATTTATAAGACATTTATTGAGATTTTTAATGCTTTAAATATTTAAACATTTTATTCCAAGTATATACCCTCTCAACACCCCTGTAGCTGTTAAACATGAACTCTAACATACAGATTCCCCTTGGGTGAAGGGGTGAAAGGGTGAAGGAAGTAATTGATTGATTGATTATTTAAAATTATCTGCCGCGTCAACAGCTAAGGTCATTAGTTTGAACATCTTGTTAGACTGAAATATTAAAATATTTAATATGTTAAACTCTATCAATAAATGTCATAAATAACAATAAATATTATATTAAAAATCGAAGCATAAATATTATGCTCTAAATGTCTAAAAACTATTGCATAAACATGCATAACTAAATTTTATTGAAAATATTAGTTTCCCTAAGGAAACTAATAAGACCTATGTCACAGTCCTCCCCCAATACATTTTTCAGTGTATATGGGGGAGACAAGGACCTTCCTCTTTGGTCTGAGAATGTTGGACATCTTTCAATTACATGTACGACCGTTAATGGCTCTTGGCGTGCTTCACTTTTAGCCATCATCGGCCCATAAGTCAGTCTTGTGTGCCCGATTCTCAGCCTTGTTATTACAACTTCTACTTGTCGGTTGGGGTGGATGCTGGTCACCCAAATGCCAGGGTCATCTCTAATCTCTCGCAGTTTATTTCTAGAAGTATGCCTCCATTGTTCCCTCTATTTATCACAAAGACAACTCCTGATGCTGGGTTTCAAGTCAGTGTGTGGGAGAGAAAACCAGCATCACAGGGCTGAGTTGCAGCTGCCTTGGCCTTTTGATCAGCTCGCTAATTCCCACTGATACCAACATGTGCTGGCACCCAACACAGAGTTATCTTTTTACGTGCTGACATCAGTGCAAGCCAATCTTGAATCTCCCTCACCACTGGATGTGACGAATTTATGCTCTTGATTGCTTGCAGGGCACTACGAGAGTCAAAATATATTAGAACAGAATGGTTTGTAAGATCTCTAGTCATCTAGACTGCTGCAAGGATGGCATGTAACTCTGCAGTGAAATTCGAGGTTAATCGAGAAAGACTGCCAGATGCAGTCTTACTTCAGCTCACTGCTGCAAAGCCCACACTATTTTCAGATTTCGAACCATCTGTATATATTGCATATGATCCTTGGTACTTAGAAGTGTGTTGAAGAAACATCTCTCTGACTTCGGATCTCTCCCCTTTCCCGATTCCGACCAAATCGAGCTCGACTTGATTAGTCCAAGGGGGGGATTTGGGGAGTTCCAACAGCCAGAACCTTTGTGAGATTTAAATTAAGATCTTCCACCAGATTCCTCATTCTCCTACCATAGGATCGGCTATCCTCAAGGGGGTTAAAAACCAATCTGAATGTAGGAGATCCCGGAATCCTTTGTAGTCTCGTGTAGTAAATCAGGTTCATGTAGTCCCGGTGTAATGAAAGAGGTGGTTCTCCACTCTCAGCATACAGGGACTCCACAGGTGAAGACCTGAAAGCCCCTATACAGATTCTCAGAGCTTCATTCTGAACCGAGTCCAACATCCGGAGAACAGTGGGAGTTGCAGAATAAAAAGCCTCACATCCATAATCAAGTTTACTACGAACAAGCACTTGGTAAAGCTGCAGAAGCGTTGTGCGGGCTGCACCCCAAGATAGGTGTGAAAAAACCCGCAAAATACTAAGCGCTTGAGTAGCTTTCACCTTTAATTGTTTTATGTGAGGCAGCCATGTAAGCCTTGATTCAAAAATTAGACCCAAGTACGTTACCTCTTGGACAAAATGCAGTGGGTTTGCTCCTAAATAGAGTGAAGATTGGAACTTTCCCCGTTTGGGGAAATGCATAGCCATGGTCTTGCTTGGAGAAAATTTGAACCCATGGTATGTTGCCCATTGCACAACCTGATTTATTGCAGTCTGCATGTGTCCTTGCACATCCTGTAAGCTTCCTCCTGAGCAGTAAAGTGTAAAGTCATCCACATACAGACTACATGATACAGCACTTGGAACGACCTTTACGATGTCATTTATAGCAATGGCAAACAGGGTCACACTTACACCCTTGTGGGACCCCTTCCAGCTGATCTTCCAGGTTAGAGAAACTGTTTCCCACCCTCACTCTAAACTTCCTGTCAGCAAGGAAGCTTTGTTTGAAGGTAGGCAATGCTCCTCTTAAACCAATGTCATACAGCTTTATGAGTATGCCAGGCTTCCAAGTAGTATCATAAGCCTTTTCAAGGTCAAAGAAGACTGCTAACATATGACGTCGCTGTGTGAAGGAATTCTGTATTGTAGTTTCCATCCTTACAAGTGCATCTGTGGTAGATCTCAGTTTTCTAAACCCATATTGATATGGGGTCAGCACGTTTTCCTTTTCTAGCAGCCATGTCAACCTGAAGTTTACCATTTTCTCCATCAACTTGCAGATGCAGCTGGTGAGAGAAATTGGTCTATAATTCCCTGGTATAGAAGCATCCTTGCCAGGTTTAGGGACAGGAATGATTATAGCTTCTTTCCATGTGGATGGCACTGTGCCCTCCCTATAGATCCTAATGAACTGAAGACAGTGATAAGTCACAGGGCAAAGAAACCTCAAACCCTCGTGATCTGACAAAATAAGATAATGAACTATGCAAGACATCAACCATGGCAGTCACTCTGCCGACCTGATGTCTTCTTCGACTGTGATGGGAGCTCAAGTTGGACCATCCGAAATCAAGGGTAATGACTTTCAATGTCACCAGGACTTGCCTGGTTGGGGTCTTTCCGTTTGTCATTCGGCCTGGGGGTCAATATCATAGGCAACTGAGAAGCCAAGAAGTACATGCTTCACATGCCAAAGGAAATGTGTGAGAACATGAACATCCAAGTGATAAGTGATACATACAGCAGCATATTCTCTCCTCAGTAATGGTCTTTATGAACATGCAAAAATAATGGTGGCAAAAATAAATGTCCTAGACCAGGGACACACTCTGGAGCCCTTGGCGTTACCCACAGTTTAAGGTTCCCTACAAACCTGAAGGCTTCAATAATGCCTACCAATTGGTGAGAGTATTGGAGATGCAGAGGCAAATCTGGTTGTCAATCGGAGATCAGAGTATGATAATTTTCCTAAAGATCAAGCTACCTTGAATTTCGTGCAGAAAATGAAGAAGATTAATTATGGGAGGAAAGTGAGTATCACACCACTGAATACCGAAAACAGGAGAGTCAAAATAGTTGCCTATGGTATTGAGGTGATCACATCACACACCCAGGCCGAATGACAAAAGGAAAGACCCCAACCAGGCAAGTCCTGGTGACATTGAAAATCATCACCCTTGATTTCGGTATCTGGGGATCTTACAGCAATAGAACCTATGTGCGTAAGGCACTACAGAGCTTCATGTGCCAAAAATACGGTCACCACCAGGGTAGCTGCAAGGCCAAGCCGAAATGTGTTTCAGCAAGAAATTAATGAAGCGAGAACAAATGAGACTGGACTTGGAAAATGATACTGCAGTAATACATGGAAAAGAGGTGAAATTAAGATGCATTTTCCAGGACACTGTTGCCTTTCATTAAGGGATGAGAAAGAAGCTTGGAAGAAAATTGAATAGATAACTTTAGGGCTTAGTGACAAAAAAAAAAAATTAATTGAGGGATGTAAGTATTGACGATGAAATGTGCTTAAATTATGCTGAGATATGCATGAGGTAGAAAAAGATACCATCTAGGCCAACTGTGAGTCTAAGTATGGCAAGTACTTCAATGAAATGGTAGCAATAGACCGAAAATAATACAAGAAAGGAGAGATTAATTTCCTACATATGGTAGACACAGCAATAAGGTTTTCAAAAACAAAAACAAAAAGTAAAGAACCCGAGGAGGTAGTTGAGAAAATTATGGAGACGTGGTTAGGAACTGGTGAAATTTTGTGTGACGCTGGTGGAGAGTTTGCCAACAAATTCCAGGAAATGTGTGAGAACATGAACATTCAAGTGATAAGTGATACATACAACAGCATATTCTCCCTTCAGTAATGGTCTTTATGAACATGCAAAAATAATGGTGGCAAAAATAATGGCAGAGCGATCACATTTATCTTTGAAAGTGGCTTTAGCACTTGGAGTCAATGGTAAAAATTATCTTCAGTTTTAGGCCATATTAACTTGTATAGAGACGGAATCCTTAACTGTCATGTACCTTGAAATAATTGCTAAACATATCAGCACTCGTCATTCAGCAAGAAATGTTTTTATTGCTGGTGAAACCTCTTAAGAGAATACAACGTGCACTAAGACGCAAAACAAGAACCACTGGTAGAGTCCTTAAAGGTGGTCTGTTTTAAAAGAGAAGAGCAAAATAACTGGAAAGGACCAGCTACAGGTTTTGGTCAAGATGGAGAAATAGTGATTTTGAAATATGGTTAAAATATTGAGCCCATGAAACACATTTTCAAGAAGTTCCATACAGTTTTAATATAAATAATAGAGAAGGATATGGTGAGGCAGAAAAGAGAAAAGGAACTAGGCTAGGAGTGAGAATAAAAAAAAACAAGCAGTTACAAATTCAGTGGGAAATAATGTAGAAAACTATTATAATGAAACAAAAGAAGGGGATAAGGTAATTATCAAAAGTATTCCGAAGACTGGACAGAGAATAAAGTTCTTACCAAAAGAGTCAAAGGAATGGCAGACAGTAACTATCCCTAGTCGTGCTGGAAAATCTACAGGAAAATATAGAAGTTGGAGAAACCTTGAACGGACGCATGTCAGCCATCAACTGGAATAAAGACGTAGAAAAATGGGTACCAGTTTTGGAAGAGGATGAAGTACAGAAGCCCAGTGAAACTTGAAAAAGCAATACAAGAACTGACAAGCTGGAAGAGTTTTGGTGTATATGAAGAAGCTCCAAACATGAGCCAAAAGGATTTATCAGTCAGATAGGTAGTTACAGAAAAGGGAAATTCAAAGAAAATGAAAGCACGGCTAGTTGCAAGAGTCTTTGAGGAAAAGAAGGATATTAAGTCAGATTTTCCTACTGTTAGCAAGGAAATGTTGTCTTTTGTTGCTACAGTGTCTTCAAAATAGGGGGCAGTGAATTAAATTAACATTAAAGGTGGATTCATATATAGTAACCGGTCTAACATGAAGTGCATCTTGTTCCCCCTCTTGAAGCAGGCTAAGATGATAGGATGTTATGAACATTGGGAAAATGTGTATAAGATCTTTAATGATCAACCTAGGAAGTTGTATCTTACAGTAAAAAACTTTCCTGTTGACTATGAGATGTAATGAGGTGAAAACTGCGCTGTTGCATTATATTGGTATCATGAAGTTGAAATATTAATGCATGTTGATGATTTCTTGTAGGGTGGAACAGAAAGATTTTGAGATGTGGTCATTGTCCAAATCAGACACAATCACAATTTGTATTAGATATTGTAAAACATGAACATGCTGTTACTCTGCATTTAAAAGAACACTGTAAATCCTTAGAATCCATAAACGTAAGTGCCGTGAGAGGAATAAATATGAATATGCAGTGTAATGTTCAAGAAAAGGAGTTTTAGGAGTCTAGTTGACTAAATAGGATGGTTTGTACTAAGTCAAGACTTGACTTAACAGATGATGTATTGGAACATAGCTATAAAGTAAATAATCTCAAAGTAGATATGATTGAAGCAAATATGTGTTTATGAAAAGCTTGTACTTTTGAAAGCTCAATACACTTTCACGGACTAGATGACGGCAATTTTACGAATGTTATATGATAAAGAGAAAATAAATCCTGTGGAACATTTTAGCATAATGTATACTCAGTGAAAAGTATTTCAGAAAAGGGGAGAGTTTCAGATATTTCGGTGGATTCTAAATCACATTTAGAAGATGTGGATATGAGTTGTTTTTATTTTGAAGGGGAAAAAATGCATCCATACAATCTATGATATTGGTTTGTACCTGAAAGCATATCCTTTTCAAGTGAATATTGACTTCTTTGTGTGTATGCTGGTATTCTTCCCCAGCAAATACCCCCCTAACGGAAGCCGCCTTGCCGCGGTGGGTGACCCCTCCATACTGGAGGGGTCACCAGTGAGGGATGAGAGAAAATGGCTTCCTGGTGCACCAAGACCTATGAGAGGGGATGGTGCACCCACCCTTGGTTCATTCCATCTTGGGCCTGGGAGAACTCTCCCACATGTCTTTGCCGTGCGTGGCGTCCCGTATTATCAGGAGACAAGAGTCCTGGAGGTTGAGCGATGCTACACGCTGCGCCCTGCAGCTAGCAACACACCTCTTTGGTCCTTTATTCTGGTTAGACGGGTGGCTTGATCAAGGCCCGGTCAAGTCAATCGGCTGGTCAAATGTGGCTAGGGTCAAGCAGGCACTGTCCAGTCGGTAGAGCACAGGTCCCGCGACTACCATCAACACTATAATAGTGACTGTGTATATTTCCTCACTACCCCTGTGGCTGTTGGAAAAATTTGAGCTCCAACTATAGCTTCCCCTTGTTGGACTCCATGGTGGGTGGGAGGTTGAGGAAATGAAGATTTATAATTTGTATAATTTCTACAAATTTACAAAGAACTTGCTCTCTCCCTGACGACCTTCGCAATCCCCTGACCAATCCCTCTGGAACATCACATATTGTCACTCTTGAACCTTACCAGATTCCAAAGGGCAATAATGGGAATCGTAATGGTTCCCGAGTTCCCAAACCAGGTAAAAAGGAGAAAAGTCCTCCTCAATCCATTAAAGAAATCTTACCTGGTAAATATGAAAGCGTATCATATAGTAAATACCTAGTAGTGAAGACCATTGATGGTGTATCTATCATGGATCTTGATATTTTTGAAGTACATCGGAAGATAGTTGAAGTATGTCAACGTGATCCTCGTATCACCCCACAGCGAGATGGTAGCTTGATAGTTGAGGTTTCGTCACCAGATGAGAGTGGCCGTCTGCATGCAATATGCGACATTCCTGAGGCTCAAGTCTCATGTTCTCACAAAACCCTCAATCAGTGTAAGGTAATTGTCTTTTTCCGAGACCTGATGAGGTATTCTGAGGAGAAACTGTTAGAAGAACTAAAGAATTTTAGTGTAGTAGCAGTAAAACGTTTTAAGCTCTTTTTCTAACTTTTGAATCGTTAGTCCTACCTGAATCGGTTAAATTGGCATGGTACCACCTCAAGGTAAAGCCATATGTGCCCAACCCTATGCGGTGCTTCCACTGCCAGGGTTATGGGCATGGAGCCAACACTTGCCGTTTTAAGGAAGATGGACAACCAAGAGTGTGTGTGAAATGTGGTACAACAGGTCATCAAGGAGATGATAACTGTCCAGGTCCAATATGCTGTTACCACTGCAAAGAAGATCATGAAGCTTCTTCTAAGCAATGTAAAAGGTACAAGTTTGAAAAAGAAGTATTGATAATAAGGAGCAAGGAGAAAGTTAGTTTTGCAGAAGCAAAGCGACATGCCCGTGAGCTGTTTGCACAGCCTACCCGGCTATCCCTTACCCTTCTAACACCACACACACTGCCACTACCTTTAAACCTCAGTCCGAAAATGCTGAAACTGCCTCTGGTGAGTTGTTGCACTAGAAACGGAGTTGGAGTGAAGGGTCTATTGAGGAGACTCCTCCCAAATTAAGGTCTTTGTAGCCATCAGTTAAGGCTCCAGAGGCCTCAACGGTGACAGCTTAAGCTGCCACCACATCCACAGGGGCCTCTGCTGCTGGGCATAATCCCCCTGAAGTAAAGGCTCAGGTACGCCCTTTGCACAGGCAGAGGAATCCTGAACCTGTTCAAAAAAACTCTTCATAGAGTCGGGTCTTTGGAGCCACCAGGCAGGGCTCCTGAGGCCACCACATCCACAGGGGCCTCCGCTGCTAGACAGAATGCTCCTGAACCGAAGGCTCAGGTCCGTCCTTTGCCCAAGCAAAGAAATTCTGAGCCTGTCCAAAGGAAGCCTGTGGAAATTAGTTCCACAGTTAAACAATCCATTAAAAAGGTACTCCCAAGATGCTGGAAAGGGACAGCCTAAAGGTGTGGGGCGGGCCTTAACCACAGGTGCTGCCAAACACCTAATGAAGTAGTTTGTCAACCTGAAGAACTGGACACCCTAATCCAATGGAATTGTCAGGGAATTCATGCAAAATGGGAAGAACTGCAACATCTGATAGCTTCATGTAATCCAGTTTGTGTATGCCTACAAGAGATTATGATCAGGGAAAATCATCCAGTTTCCCTGAGAGGATTCCAAGTTCAAGCCCATTATGGAACCTTTGATAATCACTGCTACTCATGGAGGAGTAGCAGTGATGGTACGTCAAGATATTCCCTTTCAGGCCATCCACCTGCAGATGACACTGCAGGTGAAGGCTGTGAGAATGGGCTTGACACGACCTTACACTGTTGCATCCATCTACCTCCCTCCACATAATCTCTACATAGATGATTTGGAAGATTTACTTGGGCAGTTGCCTCATCCATTTCTACTTTTGGGAGACTTCAATGGTCGGCATCACCTCTGGAGAGACACTTTGTGCAACCCACGAGGAAGGGCCTTGGAGTTCTTGTTCTAAAGAGTAGATGCAGTTTTACTGAACACCCACACATTTCAAAATTCAATCTGGGACATTCTCCAATATTGACCTGTCAATTGGTTCACCTAATTCATAATTGAATTTCACTTGGCAGGTCATGGAAGACTTATATGAAAGTGACCACTATCCAATACTTTTGGAGGGGGTGAATGGTATTCCAGCCAATGGAGTGCAGAGATGGCGACTTGAGCATGTAGACTGGAATCTTTTTAGATCAACTACAGTATTGCAAGGATCTGTGAACGATTTCCAGAGTGTTCAAGATGCTGTTAACCACTTCACATCACAAATTCACCTTGCAGCAGAAGCATCTATTCCCAGAAGTAGCAGGCAGTACCGTCGACCTCCAGTACCATGGTGGTCTGATGAATGCCAACAAGCTGTCAGAGCAAGAAAAGCTGCATTAAGGCAGTTAAAACGACGCCCAAGCGATGTAACGTTGATCCATTACAAAAAGACCCGAGCCAAGGCCAGGCGAGTACTAAAGGAGGCTAGACAGACATTGTGGAGGCAGTATGTCTCTTTAATTAACTCTGGGACCCCCTTAGCATGGGTATGGGACAAAGTGCGTAAGATCGCTGGAAAGAGCACATCCATATCACCACCTGCTCTGATAAAAGATGGTATAATCCTGACAGACAAAACAGATGTTGAAAATGAGCTGGTAAAATCCATGGCCAAGATCTCCTCTGGAGCATCTTACACTG
>NC_061844.1:10479670-10494670 GCF_019202785.1 Penaeus chinensis
TAAAAGAGGAAGAGGGGAGTGAGTATAAGTGTTTTAAGGCAAAAAGGAGTGCATACAGTTCTGTAGTAAGGACACTGTATTCAGGAGGGAGGGGGTATTTGAAAGTACGAGTTGGGAAGATTACTGTAAAACCAGCAACGGAGGTGGCTTTGGAGCCGTCAGTGTAAACGTGAATACTGGAGGAATGAGTGGAGACATGGTCAAGGAAATGGGTGAGAAGGACAGCAGGAGGAATATTTGATTTGGGTGGGTCAGGGAAGACAGAGGAGCAAATATGGGGATAAGGTATAAGTCATGGAGGGACTGAATGGACAGAGAACGGGAGAGGTCGGAGATGGGGAAAAGGGGAATGGGAGAGGAGGGTATCCATGCGAGTGGAGAAAGAAGTAGGTAAACGTGGAGAAGAAGCAAAGGTAGGAAGCTTAGTGAGGGGAAGTTGGTGGAATCGAGCATAACATCGGAGAGAGAGATGGTATGCCTGATTCGGACCACAGTGATGGATTGTATAAAGATGGGCAAGGAGAGAAATTGAGGCAGAGGAGTATATATTACATCCATAATCAAGAGTGGAGAGGATCAAGGTGACATGAAGAGGAAGGAGAGTTTTTCAATCTGAGCCCCAGGATAAATGGGATAGGGTTTATAAGATTCGGAGACGGCGGCGAGCTTTTTCTTTGATGTAAAGAATATGGTCTCGCCAGGATAGTTTGGAGTAAAAAATGACGCCTAGGAATTTACCAGAGGAACGGTGTTGGAGTGGAGTGTCATATAGGAAGAGTGAAGGGAGAGGACCTACACGTGTGCGAGAGAAAAAGATGGAGAAAGATTTGGAGGTAGAAAAGCGGAAGCCATGGTTTGTGGCCCAGGAGGATACTAATGATATTGCAGATTGAAGAAACTGAGTTCAGAGGAAGAAAAGGGAGCATTATAGGACTCAGCAGAGGATAGGGTGAAGATAATGGGGGTACGTTCCCTGATGGTTTTAATAGAAGAGAAGTGTGAAGAAAGGTGAAAGCCACTACTGACCAGGCTGAAATAATCACCCAGTTCATTAGCGACTTCGGGAGGATCAGAGATGAGGGTATCTCGAATATGGAGGACAGGGGCTGGATGGGAGGGATGTTTGCCTGATAGTTTATGGATCCGGCACCAAACATTTGAGATAGATGTAGAGGATGTAATTGAGGAAACATAATTTCGCCAGCTATTTGTTTTACTATTTCGGATTGTACGACGAAGACAGGCAGATGCTCTTTTAAAGGAGATGAGAGCTGATAGTTGATTTGGGCTACCTCGTTTGTAGCGGTAACTGTTCCAGGCTGCACGTTTTACACGGAGTACTTTAGTGCAATCAGAATTCCACCATGGAACACATTTGGAGGTATAGGGCCTTGAGGTTCGAGGAATAGCTGTATGGGCAGCTCTTAGGACTGTAGTTATGAAAAATTGTATCGTTTCTGATACGGATGAGAGGGAGGATGGAGGGGTATGAATAGTAGAGAGTGAAGTGAAAGTATGCCAGCCAGCTCTATCAAAGCACCAGCGTGGGGAGTTAGGTACATATGAAGTTGGAGAAAGGAGAACTGGAAAGTGGTCACTATAGGGAAAGTGGTCTAGAACTGACCAGTGGAAATCTAAATGAAGAGAAGGGGAGCATAGAGAGAGGTCAATGCATGAAAAAGACTGCGTGCCTGTATCAAAGTGTGTGGGGCGATCTGTATTTAGAATAATAAGATCAGCTGTGGAGAGGAAACGCTCTAGAGCTCGGCCACGGGTGTTGGTGATAGAATCACCCCAAGGAGTGTGGCGGCGGTTAAAATCACCTACTATGAGGAAAGGTGATTGAAGTTGGGAAATTAGGTTTTCAAAAGCGACGAAGTTAATGGGGTGGGAAGGGGATAAGTAGACTGAAATCATTGTGATCCAGCGGCGAAGAAAGATACGAATAACTGTACAAGGGACAGTGGTTTGAAAGGGAGGTATGACATAAGGCGTTTTCAGGTTGATAAGTATGGACGAGACATAAAGGGAGTGTGGGGAAGAAACAAAATGGTAATTGGGGATTGGTATTGGAGAATGTGTAAGAAAAGTTTCTTGAAGGCATATAATGGATGGGTTATAAGAGGAGAGGATATGACGGAGGTCAGGTCTGTGAGAGCGGAAACCGCGAATGTTCCAATGAAGGATAGTTATACTTTCGTTGATTTAGTGATAACGATTGTAGTACGTGTTGGAGAATCCGAAGGGGAAGGTGCTAGAGGGTGGGATAAAGAATGAGGTTGGGGAGGTGGTGTTGTATCAGAAGGGGTGTCGGGAGGTAGAGGGTCTGGGGAAGAGGGTACTTGTGACATGAGGGATTCACGTGTGTATCCAGGAGGGAGTGGAAGGGATAAAGGGGATGGTGGGAGGGTTAATATAGGTAGGGCTGGAGTCGGGGGGGTTGGGTTTTGTTGAGATGGGGTAGGAGGATTGGGTGTAGGGAGAATATGAGTAGGAGGCGGATGGATATCGGCAGTCACTTTGAGTGTGGAGGGAGCGGGAGTTGTAGAATTTGAAGGGGGATGAGTATCAGTTTGGGACTCGATTATGTAGTTCTGGATATCTTCAAGAGTTTCTGTAATGGAGTTGGTTGGGGAGTTTTGTGAGATAAAGGTTTTCTTGTGAGGGGGGGGGGGGAGAAGTCTGGTGTCTGAAGAATAGGGGCAAAGGAAGGTGGAGGTGATTGTGGGGTAGGGGAAGAGGGGGTGGAACGTTTATTCTGTCTGCTGCGGGTAGTGCGGGGAGGGAGAGGGGAAGGTGTTGGGGCTGTAGTAGAGATTGGAGTGTCTGGGTTTAGGATGACAAAATAATTTGACTGGGTAGAGATTGGAGTGTCTGGATTTAGGATGGCAAAATAATTTGACTGGGTAGAGATTGGAGTGTCTGGGTTTAGGATGGCAAAATAATTTGACTGGGGAGGGTAAGAGGTAGAAGAGGGGAAGTTAGATTAGGTTTAGGAGAGGGTGTAGGAGCTTGGGAGGTAGGGGGAGTGGCAGAGTGAGCGACATTACTGGAGTAGGGAGTAAGAAAAAGAGTCGCTGCCTCAGACTCAAATTTGTAGGTGGGGCAGCCTCTATAAAATACATTATAGGGGCCGCCACAGTTTGCACATGTGTGTGATTTTGCAGAGCAGTTTGATCGAGTATGGCCAGGTTGGGCACATAGCGGGCATCTGGCTGTGGATTAGCAGTGTTTGGCTGGGTGTCCCAAACGCCAACAATTTTGGCACTGACGAGGAGGAGGTTGGTATGGTCGGACACGTAGGGATTCCCCACCTATGTAAACATTAAAGGGAAGGTCATGTCTACGGAAAGTAATTTTGGCAATGTTAATGGATTTCTTACGATTTCCTCTGGGAGGAATGGAGTAGCATTGTACATATGTTGCATCATAGTCTGTGAGACAGGCGAGTAAGTCTTCTCCACAATCTGACAATTCTTTGTCATAGATTGGGCAATCTGTTGGGGAGATAGAGACAGTTCCGGTGCAAGTATTGAGGGTTGGATGAGGTTCTGTAGGGATGGGATTACCACATAGATCAGTTAGTTTTGTTAATGCTGTAGCTTGGTTTTCAGATGTTACTGTGGCGAGACGAGACGAGACGGGTCGGCTACGGAAAGAGACTTTGCCTACTTGTTTTTGGAGGCATTGCTGGAAGAGGAGGGTGTTTTTAGAGTAGGGAGCTGTGGGAGGGATCACGAAAAATCGGTTCCATTTGGCTGGGCTAAATAGAGTATTTAGGATTCTTGTAGAGGTGGGGGTAGTAGAAGTGCGGGGACGTGTGGAGGAGGGAGTAGTGTTGAGGGAGATGGAGTGGTTGATGAAGAAGGTTGTGGGAGTAAAGGTGTTGAAGTTGAGCATGTTGGGAGAGTAGAAATGTCTCCTGGGGGTTGGTTGTTGATTAGGATTGATACTGTACTAGTAGGCATTGATGAGGGGGTAGTTGTTGCAGTGTTCGGAGCCGTGGTCGAAGGAGAGCCGGGATTGGGGCTATTTGATGAAGGGGCAAGCTTCATTGCCCCTAAAAGTGGGATTACGTCTTCATTATTGGCCATGATAAGCCTGGAGTATGTTGGGGAGAAAAAAACAGTCCATCCCTCAGGGTCCCCTTGAGGGGTAAGGGGCAGCTAAGGCAGGGGAATACCGTGCCCATGGCTCCCTCAGGCCGTTCAGGACTGGCACAAAGTCAGCCTTTCATCCTTTCAGCACGGCTCTCACACCTTAGGAGGTGGATAGTAGAAGTGATTGAAACGAAAAGTAAGAGTGGAAAAAAGACCTTGCAAAATTAGTTGAGTCGATGGCTGAGTCCCAAGGTTGAGGAGTTCCCCATCACTGGGTCTCAGTCTCAGTCTCCGTCTCCTAAGCCCCCCCCCCCCCCCCCACGACAACGGGCAAAGGATTTGGGGGGGGAGGGCCTTGAGGGGTAAGGGCTAGGTAAGGTAGGGGAATACCGTGCCCATGGCTCCCTCAGGCCGTTCAGGACTGGCACAAAGTCGGCCTTTCATCCTTTCAGCACGGCTCTCACATCTTAGGAAGTGGATAGTAGAATGGTTAATGGTTAATGGTTAATTAAAAACAAAATAAATGTGCTAGACATCTAAGGTCATGTAGCACTATAGTAAATGGTAGTGAAGGGTGGTTGAGTTAGTGATTAGTTGTCAAAGCTGGGCAAAGGAACTGACGAGTAAATGGGTTAAGGTTGGGTAAGGTAATGTATAGGGGTTAGATCAAGTGAAGGATGTATATGCATTTGAGGAATGAAAACAGGTTGTCAAAGTAGAAAGTGTGAGAAGCTGTGGGAGGGATCACGAAAAATCGGTCCCATTTGGCTGGGCTAAATAGATTATTTAAGAACTTTGTAGAGATGGGGGTAGTGGAAGGACGGGGGCATGTAGAAGAGGGAGTAGTGTTGAGGGAGGTAGTGTTATGGGGAGGTGGACAATAAGGTTGTAAGGTAGTAATAAGGGAGGATGGGGTAGTTGATGAAGAAGGTTGTGGGAGTATAGTTGTTGAAGTTGAGCATGTTGGGAGTAGAAATGTCTCCTGGGGTGTTGATTAGGGTGGATACTGTACTAGTCGGCATTGAGGAGGGGGTATTAGTTGTAGTGTTCAGAGCCGTGGTCAAAGGACAGCCTGGGGTCAGGGAATCGGGCGAGTTTGAATTGGTGGAGCTATTTGATGAAGAGGCAAGCCTCATTGCCACTAATAATGGTTAATGGTTAATGGTTAATGGTTAATGGTTAAAAGCAAAATAAATGTGCTATCTAATAATTATATAAAATCTTCATTGTTGGCCATGATAAGCCTGGAGTATGTTGGGGAGAGAAACGGTCCACCCCTCAGGGTCCCTTTCATCACGGCTCTCACACCTTAGGAAGTGGATAGTAGAAGGGGTTGGTGAAGGGGCAGAAACGAAAAAGTAGGAGGGGAAAAAAAAGACCATGCAAAATTTGTTGAGTCGAGGGCTGAGTCCCAAGGTTGGGGAGTTCCCCAGCATTGGGTCCCAGTCTCCGCCTCCTAAGCCCCCCCCCCCACGACAACAACGGGCAAGGTTGTGGGGTTATAGTTGTTGAAGTTGAACATGTTGAGAGAGTAGAAATGTCTCCTGGGGATACTTTACTAGTAGCCATTGAGGAGGGGGTATTAGTTGTAGTGTTCAGAGCCGTGGTCAAAGGAATGCCTGGGGTCAGGGAATCGGGCGAGTTTGAATTGGTGGAGCTATTTGATGAAGAGGCAAGCCTCATTGCCTCTAATAATGGTATGGTTAATGGTTAAAAGCAAAATAAATGTGCTATATAATAATGGTCTAAAATCTTCATTGTTGGCCATGGTAAGCCTGGAGTATGTTGGGGAGAGAAACGGTCCACTTCTCAGGGTCCCTTGAGGGGTAAGGGCTAAACAACTAAAGCAGGGGAATACCGTGCCCATGGCTCCCTCAGGCCGTTCAGGACTGGCACAAAGTCATCCTTTCATCCTTTCAGCACGGCTCTCACACCTTAGGAAGTGGATAGTAGAAGGGGTTGGTGAAGGGGCAGAAACGAAAAAGTAGGAGGGGAAAAAAAAAGACCATACAAAATTTGTTGAGTCGAGGGCTGAGTCCCAAGGTTGGGGAGTTCCCCAGCATTGGGTCCCAGTCTCCGCCTCCTAAGCCCCCCCACGACAACAACGGGCAAGGGATTGGGGGGTGGATAGTAGAAGGGATTGGTGAAGGGAATGAAACGAAAAGTATGAGTGGAAAAAAGACCATGCGATAATATCCAGCCCATCCCTCTTACATGCTGTATTTATCTTTTCTTCTCTCCCAGTTTGTAAGCCTGAGCGAGGTGTCCCATGGGTACTGACATGGGCCTGAGATTCGCGACCTCGGTGTTGGGGAGGGCTGTAGTAATACTATTATGACTACCTCGAATATGAATCTATCGGAACAGCAACTACCAACATCAAACAATCTGGCATAGCTCGACACTCTCTCGCTCTCATGTGGGGAGCGGGTCGCCCTTTCTCGAGCCTTATTCCTGTAGGAGGGATACACATCCGCTGGGCATGATTGACCAGGGAACATCCCGCTATTTGGCTGGCAAATCATCAAGGCGTATGTAAAGAATTTTTGTATATCTTCATGAAGATAAATCCAGTGATAGCCTGCAAGCTCTCCCCCCCCCCCCTTTGTTTTTTTATTTTTCCGGCCCGCTACCATTCCTCGTGACTCTTACACAGGAACATTTTTTTTCTATTGGGTTTAAGATGTTGCATCGTTTTGAAAAGTGCGGTGTAAACTTTAGTTTAGCAACAAAAGAACTCCTTTCCTAAACTCTGTTCAAGCAAACATTTTCCGTAATATTCTTCAGGTGGGACTAATATGACCAAGGCAGATGAGGGTAACAGTGTGTAGTACCGTTTTAATCATAGAAGGGGTTATCTTAAATCAGATATGAGAATGGATGGTAGAACCGGGAACAGAAGTTAATGTAATTTACTACTTGACGATTGCTGTTATCAGCCGAAACGAAGTCAATTGCGTTGAAATACAAGGAATCAAGTGCGAAAATATTGGGTGGGAGAATTAGGGCTGTTTCCAGGAGTATTTTCTAAACTTGGTATTGATTTTCTTTACCAAGGTGCTAATGGATATATTCCGAGGACACTTCGACTCCAGGTAAAAATGACATGCTCTGGGATTTCACTCATTTAATTTTAAGAATATGGACAGAATATCAAGAATATCAATGTGGATATGGAAGAGCAATCTAATACTTACAAAACTGTCTTATTTAAAAATATATACTTTATGAAAGCATTGGTTAAAAGAAATGGTATTACGAACAGCGTTTTCAAGTTACTCATTTACACTGCTTAAATAAGCAGTGTAAATGAGTAACTTGAAAACACTGTTGCCTAGGGGGTAGGAGTGTTTGGAAAGTAATTTTCTTAAAACTATATATAAGCCTACTCTTCATCAATCTTTTATTCAAACCCTCTGAAAACTCTACACCAGTTTTCCAGCAGATATGTTGTGGATCATGTCTTGAATACGTTTCAACTCTGTGAATTTCCTTGTCATTTCCTCCAGCTGACTTTCCTTCTCTGTCAAGGTCTTCTCATGGCTGCTAATAATTAGCTCCAGCTCTGAATTCTGGAAAAGGAAGCCAGAATTAGGTTCTAGACCAAATACAACACTCATTTCAATCTTGAGTCATAAAACCAATATTTTTCATACTATAATATCTGGGATTTTTTTCACAACATATAGAAGACTTAAGCTAATGGCTATACCTAATCAGCCACAAGAAGCTTAGCCATACCTCTTTCTTCATCTGACTCTGGGCTTTCTCAAGTTTTACTATCTCCTTCTGTAAGTCATCATGATCTCTTCGTCCTTTCTTCAGTTCATCATCTAGCTTCTGGTTGCACTCTTGCAGTTCTGCAAAGGAGGAAATTTTTTTTTTAATGCATTCCTTCACCCAGAAAGGACATGTACATGATATCTATCTAACACAGGGATTTACATAATTCTAGACCTAACCTAACCTAGCCGGGCACGGCAAAGGTCGCGGGCTTGTGCCACGCAGCCGGCCGGGGGCCGCCGGGGTAACCATTCCCCGTGCCGCCCCGCTTCTCGGTCGGTTTGTGGCCCTGCCCTTCACACAGGCGACCGCTCCCGTCTAGACGTCCGGAATGGTTTTAGAGTACCGCCCCCCCCTCACTGAGGTGAAACAACCTTTGGATGGTTGCTTCAGAGGGATGAAAGGAACCAGCTGACAAAAAGGACAAAACCCCCCTTCCCTCACTGAGGTGAAACAGCCTTTGGATGGCTGCTTCAGAGGGAAGGGGGAAACACTTTGAAAAGACACAGGTCCTTTCCTTCCTCACTGAGGTGAAACAACCTTTGGGTGGTTGCTTCAGAGGAATGTAAGGAACTGCCTGGCAAGAACGCAAAACCTCCCTTCCCTCACTGAGGTGAAACAGCCTTTGGGTGGCTGTTTTAGAGGGAAGGGTGAACTACTTCGAAAAGACACAGGTCCTTTCCTTCCTCACTGAGGTGAAACAACCTTTGGGTGGTTGCTTCTGAGGGATGAAAGGAACCAGCTGGCAAAAGTGCAAAACCTCCCTTCCCTCACTGAGGTGAAGCAGCCTTTGGATGACTGTCTCAGAGGGAAGGAGGAATCCCTTTGAAAAGACACAGGTCCTTTCCTTCCCCACTGAGGTGAAACAACCTTTGGGTGGTTGCTTCAGGGGAACGAAAAGAAGTGCCTGACAAGAACGCAAAACCTCCCTTCCCTCACTGAGGTGAAACAGCCTTTGGGTGGCTGTTTTAGAGGGAAGGGGGAACTACTTTGAAAAGACACAGGTCCTTTCCTTCCTCATTGAGGTGAAACAACCTTTGGGTGGTTGCTTCAGAGGGATGAAAGGAACTGCCTGGTAAAAGTGCAAGACTCCTCTTCCCTCACTGCGGTGAAGCAACCTTTGGGTGGCTGCCTCAGAGGGCTGAGCAAAAGGGCTCCAAACAATGATGTCTCGTAGGTGGAAGGGCATCCCCTCTGGTCTCTCCCCAGGGGTTTACACCTACCCACGCGTTTGCCGTGCGTGGCAGCCTTGTGCGCTGTGGAGACGGGAGTCCTGGAGGTTGAGCGATGCCGTGAACGAGTACGCCCTGCGGCTAGCAACACGCCTCTTTGGTCCTCTATTCCAGCAAGACAGGCGGCCTGATCCCGGCCCGGTCACGGTCAATCGGCTGGTCTCCCCCGGGAGGCTAGGGTCAAGCAGTCATGCCGCCATTGGCACTCACAATGGTCCGTGAGTGCCGTCACAATGGCTATTGGCTGCGTATATCCTCTCATCACTCCTGTTGCTGTTAGACACTGGTTCTGACACTCAGCTTCCCCTTGTTGGACTCCGTGGTGGGTGGGGGCGTGAGAGGATGAAGCACTTACCAATTCATGGAAAAAATAATCAAACACCCCCCACAGACTGAACTTACAGTTGACAAACCGCGCAAGGCCCAGACCACGGTAGTCACCATAAAGGCATATGTGCCTTCCGGTGGCAAAAGAAAGCCCCAAGCACAGGATGACACTGTCACCCTTGCTGCTAAGGTGGACAAGACCGAAGCCAATGGGTCTGTCCATCGAATAGTCAAAGATCTTGACTCGCGAGCTGGCCTCTCCAGGCCAGCAGCTAAGCCAGGGAGGCCCCTGAGTTCACAGACGGCCTCCCCGATTGAGAGGGGAGAGCAGGCTGAACCAGCCGCATCAGCTCCTGCCTCCACAAACAAGCCCGAAAGCCGAAAGGGCGGGCCGAAGCGTCCGAGGCCGGATACCGACTCTGATGAAGAGTCGGGACCCCCTAAACGCTTCACCCAGTTCAAAGTGCCAGCTAAACCCGAAGGCTTCGACAATGCCTACCAATTGGTCAGGGCATTGGAGTTGCAACGGAAAATCCGGTTGTCGATCCGGGTCGCCCGAGATCAGGGCATGATCATAATGCCCAAAGATCAAGCTACCTTAAATTTCCTCCGGGAACCGAAGGAGCTAACTGATGGGAGAAAAGTGAGTCTTTCCCCACTAAGTCCCGAGGAAAAGAGAACCAAGATGGTGCTACTTGGCTTCTCAGTCTCGTACGATGTGGAGCTGATCGCTTCACACCCACAGGTCGTGCAGGCTTCCCGAATGTCGAAGGGGAAGACCCCAACCAGGCAAGTCCTGGTGACCATGAAAGGTGCCCCAACCACTACCCTTGATCTGGGTAACTGGGGCACCTACAACCTTCGAACGTATGTGCCAGAACCACTTCGGTGTTTCAAGTGCCAGAAATACGGTCACCACAAGGCTAACTGTACAGCCAAGCCTAAATGTGGTGTCTGTAGCAAGGCACACAACACAGAGGTATGCCTCAAGGCATACAAAGAGGAAAAGAGGGACACAACAGCCAAATGTCCCAACTGTGCCAAGAAGCATCATGCCTGGAGCCTGACTTGCTCTGTCAGGAAAAAGGCGGCCCTCAGGCGACAAGAGGTTGCTCAAAACCGATCAGACTTTGTTCCTGCCCCACCGGGCACCCATGTCTGGGGAAGGAACAAAAGCGAAAAGGCCCCCCGACCTCCTAAGAGGAAGGAAGCCGCCCCCCAGCCGACACCGGATGTCTCCAACAAAAAGGAGTTTCCGACAATGCCAAAGGTGCAGAAAAAGAAACTAAAGAAAAAAGTTTCTAAGAGCACCACAAAAACCTCCCCAACAGATGATCATCTCTTTGACGAGGACGATATGACTCTCCTGTTAACTGCTGTTGTCACAGCAGTAGCAACAGCCCTGGGGAGGTCGAGTGAGGAGGCCGAGAAGGCAGTTTCGGTCGCCATGACGGCAATGACCCAGACTGTCGCAGCCCTGAAGGGAAGAAAGCTGGCTAGAGAAAAACCAGCTTCACCCTCACCCCAGGACGAGACACCCCTCCCCACTCCAAACCAGGCCATGCCTTCACAGGCAGAGCCAAAACAGGCTGAATCTGTGCAGCCAGAGCCAGATCACGCTGACCTTGCCCAGGCAAGGCCAGCAAGGCCAGCCAAGAAAAAGCCTGAGAGAAAAGCCAAACCAACCAAAGTCAGAGCTACCAAAGGCTCTCCACCCCCCAGTGGACCCAAGGATAGCCTGACAACAGACGAGGAGCCCTCAACCAGCGAGGACCTTGCAATGGAGTTGTCAGACTCCGACGATGTCTCTGATGTAACTATCACTGAGTAACATCATGACACACCATCTAAGCATCCTACAGTGGAACATCAATAGCTTCTCTGCAAAGAACGCTTTTCTCCAAGCAGTAGTGCGATCATAGAACATTGACATTGTCATGCTCCAGGAGACATTAACAGTGGACACTGTTCGCTTCTCAGGGTACCATGCCTTCACACTGCCACGAACACCTGGCAAGAGAGGCTTGATCACCCTTGTGAGAGCAACAATCCCCTGCTCCGCAATAGCCGATGCATCGCACTGTGGAGACGATGTTGAATCCCTTGCTGTCGAGATTCACCTGGCCGGGGGGCCCCTCAAACTGTACAATGTGTACAGCCGGCCACGCTGTAAAAGCTTAGACATCAGCCAGGTCTGTGCTTCTGCTGCACACGACCGAGTGATCATAGGGGGAGACTTCAATGCACACCACCCCATCCTGGCTCCCTGCCGGGCACCGGATGCGGCCGGCTATCACATAGCCGACGTGCTAGAGACATTCCCTGAGATCGCTCTCCTCAACACCCAAGAGCCAACGCATGTCAGAGGAGGGGTCCTAGACCTCACCCTGGCCACTGCGACTCTGGTGGGGAGGATTGGCTGGTGTGTCGATGAGACCGTCACAAGTGACCATTACGGCACTATAACTACCCTCATGGATGCTGGCCCAGCCGAAATCCTAAGACCGAATCCAAGATGGAAAACAGACAAGGCCAACTGGCAGGCGTTTCAAAACGCCTTGGCCCTCTGTCTGAGATGCAACAATCCCCCACAAAGCGAAAATGTGGAAGTGCTCGAAGCCAGCCTGCTAAACGCCATTAATGAAGCAGCCTCACAGACCATACCCAAAACTCGGCCTGGGTCCAGAAGTCACAAAGACGCCTGGTACTTCAATGACGAGATCAGGGAGGTCAACCACAGGGTGAACATGTGCCGAAAACTATTCCGAAGGCAAAGAACCCCTGACAACCTATCCCTCCTAAGGGAAGCTGTCACGGATGCCAAGGAAACTGCCAACAGAGTCAGGCAGGAAAAGTGGCTGGAATGGTGTGAGTCCTTCAACCACCAAACCACCCTTTCAGAGCTGTGGCAACGGGTCAAGCGAGCTACCAGCCGCTCAGCCCCGAGGTGCACCCATCACGACCCCCAAGCAGAGGCTAACAGACTGGCGCACGAGTTCTCTGCGAGAACGAGCAGCAACAGTCTGCCAGCCGAGATGAGGGCAAGACAAGAGCGTCTACAGCCAGACAGACACGCTCAGATCAGAGAAAGGGCAGCCGAACCCGATAACTCAGACGTTATCTTTTCTCTGAGGGAACTAAGGAAAGCCTAAAAAACCAGTTCCAACACAGCCCCGGGCTCTGATGGGATCTCGTACCCCATTATCTCCCACCTAGGACTAGCAGGTGAGCGTGCACTCTTGCAACTCATCAACAAGTCCTGGGAAACTTCCACTCTACCTCAGAGTTGGAAGAGGGCTACCATAGTTCCCGTCCCAAAACCAAAGGAGCCGGGGAAGTACCGCCCCATCTCTCTGCTCAGCTGCCTGGCCAAGACGGCTGAGAGGATGGTACTAAACCGGCTTCAATGGAAAACGGGACCCCCGCACGAACACCTTCACGGGTTCACAAGGGGCATGGGCACAGCACACAGCTTAGCCATGCTCTTAAGCACAATCAGCAAGGGCCCAGCTGTGGTGGTATTCCTTGACCTGGAGAAGGCTTTTGAACTGGCAAGTCCGCTTGCCATTCAGGAAAGCCTGATCCAGAAGGGAATCAGAGGAAAGCTCTTGGCTTGGATAGGTGACTACTTCAGGAACAGGACTGCCAATGTCAAATTCCAGGGTCACCTATCGCAGCACATGCCGCTCGAAAATGGAACGCCACAGGGTGGGGTTCTCAGTCCAGCCCTATTCAACACTTTAATGTCCTGCATCCTCAACATAAACCTCCCAGTGGGGTGCCAGATCATCTCGTATGCAGACGATCTCGCTATCACCTCCACTGGACCACGCAGCCAGAATAAAGCCCAGCGTTGTCTGGACCTCGTGTCAGAGGAGTGTTGTAGGACAGGACTAAAGATCTCTGCTGCCAAATCCAAAGCCATGGCTTTGAGACAGAGAGTTCGAGGCACAAGACTGAAAATCCAGGGAGTGGAATTAGAATGGGTCAAGGACTACCTATACCTTGGGGTAAGGATAGACCGGACCCTCTCCTTCCAAAAGGAGGTCCAGTACCTGGTTGACCGAACCAAAGCAAGACTGTCTGTCATGAGAGCAATGACTGGGAGACGCATAGGGGCCAGACACAAAGTACTAAGATCATTCTATGTACATGCTGTCCGGCCCATTGTGGACTATGCCTCAGTCGCTCTAATTGCTGCAAAGAAAAAGCACACAGACAAATTGGAAACAGTCCAAAATGAAGCTGCCAGGATCATTCTGGGTGCCCCGAGGCGGACAAAGGTCCTCAACCTCCTGATGGAGGCAAACCTTCTCCCCCTGGACTCACGAATCGATCTAACGGCAACACAATTCCTGTCAAAGGTCATCCAGGCTCCCAGGAACACAAGCCTAAGACAAAAATTAGTCAGATGCCTCGAACATGACAATGAGCTCGTTGCAAACAACTCCTGGCTGTCTCATACAGCCAGGGTGTTGATACGCCATCAGCTCAAAGAACAGCTTCTTGCTAAGGGCATGGACTCCCCCCACCCCGACTTTGCCGAAGCCCCGCCGTGGGCACTGAGCCTGATAGAGTTCAACATAATGAGCCTGTCAATGAAAAAGAGCCTATACCCCATGCCTAGCCTAAAGGCAGAAGCCCACAGGGTCATTGCAGCCATCACTCCTCCGGGTAGTAGAACATACTACACGGATGGATCGGTCGATCCCTTGAGCCACACTGCAGGCACCGGCTTTGCAGCTAGGGATGCCACGCGATCCATGAGGGTAACAGACAACGCCTCCTCGCTACAGGCAGAGGCAGTTGCAATCATGGGAGCCCTAGGCCACGCGTCCCTAAGGGAAGGACACGTGGTCATACACACAGACTCCAGGGCAGCCATTGACTGTCTTCAGCACAGCTCACCCACAGACAACATCTACCTACTGACCACGATTCTCACAATGGCACAGAGAATTCTTGCTCAGGGTAGAAGAATTATCATCAATTGGGTCCCAAGCCACATCGGCATCAGAGGGAACGAGCTTGCTGACAGACTAGCCGCCGCTGGCAGGGGTATGCCCCCAAATCCCATGACGATAAAACCGAGCCGAAAATTACTTATGGAGAAGTGTGCCTTGGTCGGTCGTACCTTCCTACGGCAGCTCCACAGAGAGGAAACGAGAACCTCCCCCTCGGCCAGCTGGTACTCAGACGCCACAGGCTCTGAACCACTGGCATTCTCTGAAGTAAGCAACAGAGGTACCGAAGTCATTCTTCACAGAATGCGCCTAGGTTACCACTGTGCATGGCAGATTATCCCAACAATCGAACGCGATGAATGGTGCTGCAAGCACTGCGGCGAGCCGAACGCCACACTAGTCCACTACCTAGAAAATTGTAACCATACACAATTCCTGAGACATGGACCGCCCACAACAGCCGCCGTGCTGGTAAAGAGGCTATGCGAAATGCTTACACCATGGCGGCAGGAGCGCTTGATGGCAATCCCGCCGCCACGGTAAGCACCGAGTGTCAGACAACTCAATGAGACAGCCGTAAAAAAGCTGACACAG
>NC_061844.1:10499670-10502170 GCF_019202785.1 Penaeus chinensis
AGAGAGAGAGAGAGAGAGAGGAGAAGGAGGAACTCATTATATCTTTAAATAAAAATGGTCTGTGGCAAACTGAGGTATTGATTTCTTTTGTTTTAAAAGGTATTACTCTAAGCATAGATAATAAAATTAAAATCAATGTGGAAACCTTGAGCCATGGAATACTAGTTCCCTTCTGGAAAAGCCCTCAGGGTTTATAATAAATCCAGAGGACATGGCTGGCCCAGTATCCCAAGGGAAGGAGACAAAATTGTAAAGGCAATTATTAGTCTTCCTGGACCAATAACCACTCTCAGCCAGTACTGCAGCTGGGATGAAAACAGCTGTATACCCAACTGAGGTGTTAAGGGCATGACTTAAATACATGGCATGTCCTGTTTCTGTTCTTGTTTTTGATCATTACCGTTTCATATAGATGGCTCCACAAGTGCTTAATCACCAGGGCGTCAATTACTAATCTTACCTATCTAACCTGTATACCCTTTTCTTGAATTTTTAGAAAGTGTTTTTATTTCTTATTGCTGTAAGTATTGTTAATAATATTGTAATATTTATTGCATAAATAATAATTACAAGAACAATATTAATGTTAATCCAATGGCTGTACTGTCCACTGAAATTTCTTGTAAATTCTATTGCACACAGCCCACCAAGTGCTCAGCCACCAAAGAGTCAATGAGTAGGCCCTAGTAACTGCACCTGATTTCCCCATTTCATAACTTTGTAGGGAAATGTTTTTTTTGTTTCTTTAATGCTATTAATATTAATAATGTCTTTATTATTATTATTATTATTATTATTATTATTAATATCATTGACATTATGATTATTATCAAAATATAATATAAACAGTAAACTAATGAAAAAGGGTAAACTGGCCAGATATTTATACTCCTTTGAAACTAAGCACTTGTGCCATTTCTGCGTAAAAACAATTAATAAACTAAAATTACAATGGACATGTCATTCTTTTGTCATCTTGAGGAGCCATCTCTGCAAAGAAAATTTACATAAACTACAGTCAATTGTACATTTACCTGGCAGCAATGAGTTAAAATTCAAATAGTGGTAATATAAAAAGTTTTAATTATAAAACATGATGCTACATATATTGGTAAATATATATGCAACAAACCAAAATTCTTAATTTCTGTTTTTTTTTGTGTATAAATGAATGCTACATAAGTATAGGAAAAAAATATTACCAATCATTTCATGAAAGGAAAAGAAGAAGAGAAAAATCCCACCAAAAGTTTCTCCAAATCCCTTTTTCACCAAGCTGTCCTACCAGCCAACCAACCTCTATCTTATCTATGGTGCCCTTCAACCGCGCAATCATATTGTCAACCTTCTCCTCACAGCTCGGGGGGAAGGACTGGGTATGGGACCAGTATGTGCCATCCTGTCTACTGGGCTCAAAGTCAGCACTCAGTGCAGAATGTGTTGACAAGTTAGACTCTTCAAAGGCTTTGATAAGGGAAGTCATGCTAGAAGGGAGGGAAAAGAATGATGAAGTTTCTACTGATCCTAACAATTGAAATTCACCAAAGAGTGGTAATCTGCTAAACCAAATTTTTATCTAATATATTTTCTTAGAACACATTTAAAATTACAAAATTCTGCATGCTCTTTGAACAACTTCACAAAATCATTAATAGCTCTTGAAATAATTTTCTGATAATACAAAATTTTTAAAAGCCAAGCACTACAAATCATCTTATCAGTAAAATAATACAATTCTATTTCTAAAAATAACAGATAATATAAACATATATTTAAAACCAAAAAAGGGAAGGAAGAACCTAAATGAAGAAAAAGAATACCTTTCACTTGGCACTGTTCCTTCACACAGGACTGCAACCGCTCGGGACACATATTCAGGATTGCCTGAGCGCTGGCAGCGGACAATGTGGCTCATGGTGGATGAATTGCTCAGCATCTGAAAGGAAGATGAAGTATGTGCAAATGGAAAAAATAGAAGAGAATATGAAGGGAAAAGGAGGGAGAGGAGGAGGAGAATGAAGGGATTATAAAACAGTTTTGATTTCCATTACATGTCTTTATTCACAAATAATAGCATGAGACACAAATGTCTAAAATAACTTCCTTTACCATATTCTAAGTCCTATAAGGCATACCACAGCATTCATTTCAAATGCAATGGATAAACCATACCTGTCTGTACTCCAGCATAAACTCTGCTTTCTGTGAACCAAGCAGCTTCACCACAGTCAGTACCAGTATTACTGATTGTGCAGCCAACTCCTCACTTGTTACTGATGGATCTTTAGCTGCAAACGATGTGAAGTCTGAATCGCTGCCTAGGCGAGACCTACAACATTTGTTTTAAGTGGTATAATTCAATAATTTGGATGTGGATGAAGATAAAAGTTGGGTCTGTGGGTTTGTAAACACACATATAGAGAACCCAAACTCCAAACAAAATTCATGCATTTATTTAAACCTGTTTTCAGAAAAACATAATTAGTTAGGGGGGGGGGGG
>NC_061844.1:10529670-10614238 GCF_019202785.1 Penaeus chinensis
TAGGTATACTTGTATTATTATTATTATTATTATTATTATCATTATTATGATTATTATTATTTTAATCATGCTTATTATTATTACAATAAAAAATATTATAACTGTAATGATAACACTAATAACAATTACAATGGTAATAGTAATCATAGTAGTAATCATAATATTGTTTTTATTAATACTACTGTTATTATTATCATTATTATTATTCTTATTATTAGTATAATTGCGAAAATAAATAATATAACTGAAATGATTACAAAAATAACGATAATAATTAAAATATTTATATTAATACGTATTATAAAATCGGTATTATTGTCATTATTTTTATTATTCTTTTTATTGTTTCTTTTGTTATTATTATTTATATTAATAGTATAATTACCCAAAAAATATATATATATGGAGCGAGTGATTACAATAATAATGATAATAATGATGATAATGAGGATAATTATTGCAATAATTATGATAATGATGATAATAATGGTGATAATGATGATGATAATGATGAAAATAATTATAATAGTAATCATTATATTGTCATTATAATTACTACTGTTATTATTATCATTATTATTATTTGTATTACAAATATAATTGGAAAAATAAATATTATAACTGAAATAATTAAAGTAATAACGATAATAATTGAAATAATGATATTAATACGTAATATAAAATCGTTATTATCATTATTATTTTTGTTACTATTATTATTTTTATTGTTTCTATAGTTATTATTATTTCTACTAATAGTATGATTACCAACAAATATATATGGCGCCAGTAATTACCATAATAATGATAATAATGATGATAATCATTGCAATAATTGAAATAATAATGCTAATAATGATGATAATGATGATAATGATGATAATGATGAGAATTATGAGAATGATGATAAAAATTATGATAGCGAAATAGTCTCATATTATACTAAGAAAAGGAAAAAGAAAAACAATTCCAAAATGTAGTGAAATAAAGCCATTTTAGAGTGTACGCATAATTGCCGTTTTCTTTAATTTCAATTATGATTTTGGAAATTATTAGTGCAATAATGATGATAAATTGAGAATATTGAGAGCTGTGATAAAAGTGTGATTTTATAAAAAATTCTGATAATAACAGGAATAATTTTATTACTATTATCATTATGCTTATTATCATTATTACAATAAAAAATATTTTAACTATAATAATAACACTAATAACAATTATAATAGTAATAATGAATATAATAGTAATGATAATAGTGTTATTACCATTACTACTGTTATCATTATCATTAATATTATTTTTGTTATAAGTATAATTGCAAAAAATAATATTATAACTGAAATAATTACAATAATAATGATAAAAATTAAAATACTGATATAAATACCTATTATAAAATCGTTTATATTGTCATTATCTTTATTATTATTATTTTTATTGTTTCTATTGTTATTATTATTTCTGATAATGATGATAATGATGATAATGATGAGAATGATGATAATAACAATAATATTCTCCATTTATAATAAAAAAAAGTAAAAAGAAAAAAATCCCATAAGTCGATAAAGCAGCAAAATGTAGCGAAATATAGCCTTTTCAGAGTGCACCCAAAAATGTAGTTTTTTTTTCGATTTCAATGATGATTTACGGAATTATTAGTGTAATAATGATAACTTTTATCAGAATTGTATTAATGATGACAATAATGATGATAAAATTGAGAATAATGAGAACTGTGATAAAAGAGTGATTTTATCGAGAATACTGATAATAACAGGAATACTTGTATAATAATAATAATAATAATAATTATTATTATTATTATTACAATAAAAATATTATAACTGCAATAATAACACTAATAACAATAGTAATGGTAATAATAATTATAATAGTAATCATAATATTGTTATTATTATTACTACTGTTATTGTTATCATTATTGTTATTTCTATTTTTAGTATAATTACAAAAATAAATATGATAACTGAAATAATTACAGGAATAACGATAATAATTGAAATAATGATATTAATACGTATTAAAAATCCTTATTATTGTCATTATTTTTGTTATTAATATTATTGTTATTTTTCTATTGTTATTATTATTTCTATTAATAGTATACTTACCAAAAAATATATATATGGTGGCAGTAATTACAATAATAATGATAATGATATTGATAATGATAGTGATGATAATTATTGCAGTAATTGCTATATTGATGTTAAGAATGATGATAATTATGATTATAATGATGATAATGATGATAATGATGATAATGATGATAATGATGACAATGATGATAATGATGATAATGATAATGATGATTATGATGATAATAATGATGAAAATAACATTAAAAGTCTCTATTTATAATAAAAAAAGGAAAAAAAAACCTAAAGTCAAAAAAGCAGAAAAATCTTGCGAAATATAGCCTTGTGAGAGTGTACGCATATATGCCATTTTTTTGGATTTCAATGATGATTTTGGCAATTATTAGTGTATTAATTATAACATTTAAAAGAATTGTATTAATTACGACAATAATGATGATAAAATTGTGAGTAATGAGAACTGTGATAAAAGTGTGATTTTATTAAAAATTGTGATAATAACAGGAATACTTGTATTATTATTATTATTATTATTATTATTATTATTATTATTTTTATTATCATTAATATTATTAAAATAAAAATATAATAACTGTAATAATAACACTAAAAACAATTATAATGGTAATAATATTTATAATAGTAATCATATTATTGTTATTATTATTACTACTGTTATCATTATCATTATAATTATTCTTATTATTAATATAATTGAAAAAATAAATATTATAACTGAAATAATTACAATAATAGCGATGATAATTGAAATATTGATATTAATAAGAATTTTAAAATCGATATTATTGTCATTATTTTTGTTATTATTATTATTGTTATCGTTTCTATTCTTATTATTATGTTCACTAATAGTATAATTACCCCAAAAAAATATTTATGGTGCCAGTAATAACAATAATAATGATAATAAAGATGATAATGATGATAATTATTGCAATAATTGCAATAACGATGAAAATAATGATGATAATGATGATGATAATAATGATAAGGATGAGAATGATGAGAATAATGATAATATGGTGTTAATAACAATATTAGTCTCCATTTCTGATAAAAAAGGAAAAAGAAAAAAAATCCGACAAGTCGAAAAAGCAGCAAAATCTAGCGAAATATGGCGTTTTCAGAGTGTACGCATGAATGCCGATTTTTTCGATTTCAATGGTGATTTTGGTAAATATTAGTGTACTAATGATAACTTTTATCAGAATTACATTAATCATGACAATAATGATGACAAAATTGAGAATAATGTGATAAAAGTGTGATTTTATTGAGAATTCTGATAATAACAGGAATATTTGTATCATTATTATTATTATTTATATTATTATTATTATTATTATTATTATTATTATTATCATTACAATAAAGAATATTATAACTGTAATAATAATAATGTCATTATTATCATTATTATTTTTTTATTATTAGTATATTATAACTGGAATAATTAGAATAATAACGATAATAATTGAAATAATGATATTAATACGTCTTATAAAACCTTATTATTGTCATTATTTTTGTTATTATTATCATCATTAACGTTTCTATTGTTGTTATTGTTTCTACTTATAATATAATTACCCCAAAAATATATATGGAGCCAGTAATTACAATAATAATGATGAAAATTATTGCAATAATTGCATTAATGATGATAATAATGATGACGATAACAATAATAGTCTCCATCTATAATAAAGAAACCAAATCCCAAAAGACAAAAAAAAGAGTAAAAGAGCGTACGGAAAATTGGCGTTTTTTTCGATTTCAATGATGATTTTGGCAATTATTAGTGTAATAATAACTTTTATCAGAATTGTATTAATCATGACAATAATGATGATAAAATTTAGAATAATGAGAACTGTGATAAAAGTGTGATTTTATCAAGAATTCTGATAATAACAGGAATACTTGTATTATTATTATTATTATTATTATAATTATTATCATTATTACAATAAAACATATCATAACTGTAATGATAACACTATTAACAATTATAATGGTAATAATAATTATAATAGTAATCATAATATTGTTAGTATTATTACTACTGTTATTATTATCATTATTATTATTTTATTATTAGTATAATTGTATAAATAAATATTATAACTGAAATAATTACAATAATAACGATAATTATTGAAATAATGCCATTAATACGTATTATAAAATCGTTATTATTGTCATTATATTTTATATCATTATTATTATTGTTTCTATTATTATTATTATTTCTATAGTATAATTACCAAAACAATATATATGGAGCCAGTAATTACAATAATAATGATAATAATGATGATAATGATGATGATAATTGCAATAATTGCAATAACAATGATGATAATGATGATAAAAATTGCAATAATAACAATAATAATAATGATGATAATGATGATGATAATGATGATAATGATGAGAATAATGATAACAATGATGATAAAAACAATAATAGTCTCGATTTATAATTAAAAAGGAAAGAAAAAACTCTCAAATGACAAAAAAAAGAAGCTAAATCTAGCGAAATATAGCCTTCTCTGAGTGTACGCAAAAAAACGTTTTTTTCGATTTCAATGATGATTTTGGCAATTATTAGTGTAATAATGATAACTTTTATTAGAATTGTATTAATCATGACAATCATGATGATAAAATTAAGAATAATTAGAACTTAGATTAAAGTGTGATTTTATCAAGAATTCTGATAATAACAGGAATACTTTTATTATTATTATTATTATTATTATTATTATTATTATTATTATTATTATTACAATAAAAAATATTATAACTGTTTAATACCAGTAATAACAATTATAATGGTAATAATAAGTATTATAGTAATCATAATATTGATATTATTATTACTACTGTTATTATTACCATTATTATTATTTATATTATTAGTATAATTGAAAAAATAAAAATTATAACTGAAATAATTACAACAATAACGATAATAATTGAAATAATGATATTAATACGTATTATAACATCGTTATTATTGTCATTATTTTTGTTATTATTATTATTATTATAATTATTGTTTCTGTCGTTATTATTATTTCTACTAGTAGAATAATTACCAAAAAAATATATATGGCGCGAGTAATTACAATAATTATGATAATAATGATGATAATGATGATAATTACTGCAATAATTGCAATAATGATGATAATAACGATGGTAATGATGATGATAATGATGATAACAATGATAATAATGATTATAATAACAATAATAGTCTCGATCTATAATAAAAAAGGAAAAAGATTTTTTTTTTCCCAAAAGTCAGAAAAGCTATAAAATCTTGCGAAATAGAGCTTTTTCAGAATTTACACAAAAATGCCTGATAATATTGATAATAGAATTGAGAATAATGAGAACTGTGAAAAAAGTACTATTTTATTAATAAATCTGATAATAACAGGAATACTTATTATTATTATCATCATTATTATTATTATTACAATAAAAATATTAGACCTGTAATAATAACACTTAAATGTAATAACAATTATAATAGTAATCATAATATTGTTATTATTATTACTACTGTCATTAGTATCATTATTTTTTATTCTATTATTAGTATAATAGCTAAAATATATTTTATAACGATAATAATTGAAATAATGATATTAATACTTATTATAAAATCGTTATTATTGTCATTATTTTTGTTATTATTATTATTATTATTATTGTTTATATTGTTATTATGATTTCTACTTATAGTATAATTTCCAAAAAAAATATATGCGGCGCCAGTGATTACAATAATAATGATAAGGATGATAATGATTATAATTTTTGCAATAATTGCAATAATGACGATAATAATGATGATTTGAATGATGATTATGATGATAATGATGAAAATGATGAGAATGATGAGAATGATAAAATGATGATAATAACAATAATTGTTTCCATTTATAATCAAAAAGGAAAAAGAACAAAAATCCAAAAAGTCGAAAAAGAAGCAAAATATAGCCTTGTCAGAGTCTACACAAAAGGCCGTTTTTTTGTGTTTCAATGATGATTTTGGCAATAACAGGAATACGTATTATAATGATGATAACTTTTATCAAAATTTTATTAATAATGACAATAATGATGATAAAATTGAGAATAATGAGAACTGTGATAAAAGTGTGATTCTATCGAGAATTCTGACATGGACAAGAATACTTGTATTATTATTATTATTATTACTATTATTGTTATTATTATAATTAATATTATTATTATTATTATAATGAAAAAATATTATAACTGTAATAATAAGACTAATAACAATTATAATGGTAATAATAATTATAATAATAATCATAATATTGTTATTATTATTACTATGGTTATTATAATCATTATTATTATTTTTAGTATAAGAATAAGTGCAAAAATGAATATTATAAATTAAATTATTACAAAAATAACGATAATAATTGAAATAATGATATTAATACGTATTATAAAATCTTTAATATTGTCATTATTATTATTATTATTATCATTATTATTATTGTTTCTATTGTTATTATTATTTCTATTAATAGTATAATTACCCAAAAAATATATATGGCACCAATAATTACAATAAAAATGATAATAATAATGATAATGATGATAATTATAGCTAAAATTACAATAATGATGATAATGATGATGATAATGATGAGAAAGATGATTATAATGATGATAATAACAATAATAGTGTCCATTTATAATAAAAAAGGAAAAAGAAAATAAATCCCATAAGCCGAAAAAGGCAAAATCAAGCGAAATATGGACTTTTCAGAGTGTAAGCAAAATTTTTGTTTTGTTAGATTTCAATGATGATTATTAGTGTAATAATGATAACTTTTATCAGAATTGTATTAATCATGACAATAATGATGATAAAATTGAGAATAATGAGAACTGTGATAGAAGTGTGATTTTATCGAGAATTCTGATAATAACAGGAATGCTTGTATTATTATTATTATTATTATTGTTATTACAATAAAAAAAATATTATAACTCTGAAAACAACACTAGTAATAATTATAATGGTAAAAATAATTATAATAGTAATCATAATAGTGTTATTATTATTAATACTGTTATTATTATCATTATTATTATTGGTAGTAGTAGTATAATTACAAAAATAAATATTATAACTGAAATATTTACAATAATAAAGATAATAATTGAAATAATGATTTTAATACGTTTTATAAAATCGTATTATTATCATTATTTTTGTTATTATTATTATTTTTTTTTGTTTTGTTTCTATTGTTATGGTTATTTCTACTAATAGTGTGATTACCAAAAAATATATATGGTACCCATATTACAATGATAATGATAATAATGACGATAATCATTGCAATAATTGAAATAATGATGATAATAATGATGATAATGATGATGATAATGATGATAATGATGATAATAATGATGATAATGATGATGATAATGATGATAATGATGATAATGATGATAATAATGATGATAATGATGATAATCAATGATGATTTTGACAATTATTAGTGTAATAATAAGAACTTTTATCAGAATTGTATTAATCATGACAATAAGGATGATAAAATTGAGAATAATGAGAACTGTGATATAATTGTGATTTTATCAAGAATTCTGATAATAACAGGAATGCTTGTATAAAAATTATTATTATTATTATGATTATTATTATTACAATAAAAATATTATAACTGAGATAATAACACTAACATAATGGTAAAAATAATTATAATAGTAATCATAATATTGTTATTATTATTACTACTCTTGTTATTATCATTATTATTATAATGATAATAACATATCATTACAATAATAACGATAATAATTACAATAATGAAATGAATACAAATAAATTATTGTCATTTGTTATTATTATTTGTATTATTTCTATTGGTATTATTATTTCTACTAATAGTTTAATTACCAAAATATATATGTGCGAGTAAGTACAATAATAATGATTATTATAATAATAATGATGATAATGATGATAACTATTGCAATAATTGCAATAATGATGATAAAAAGGATGATAATGATGATAATGATGAGAATGATGGTAATAATGATGATAATAACAATTATAGTCTACATTTATAATAAAAAAAGGAAAAAGAAAAAAATTCCAAATGTCGAAAAATCAGCAAAATGTAGCGAAATATAGCCTTTTCAGAGTGTACGCAAAAATGCCGTTTTTTCGATTTCTATTATGATTTTGGCAATTATTAGTGTATTAATGATAACTTTTATCAGAATTGTATTAATCATGACAATAAAGATGATAAAATTGAGAATAATTAGAACTGTGAAAAAATGGGATTTTATCAGGAATTCTAATAACAGGAATACTTATTATTATTATTATTATTATTATTATTATTATTATCATAAATATTATTATTATTACAATAAAATATATTATAACTGTATAAATAACACTAATAACAATTATAATGGTAATACTAATTTTAATATTAATAATAATATTGTTATTATTATTACTACTGTTATCATTATTATTATTGTTGTTAGTATAATTTCAAAAATAAATTAATTACAATATTAACGCTAATAATTGAAATAATGATATTAATACGTATTATAAAATCCTTATTTTTGTCATTATTTTTGTTATTATTATTATTATTGATTATTATTATATGGCGCCAGTAATTATAATAATAATGATAATGATGATAATTTTTGCAATAATTGCAATAATGATGATAATGATGATGATAATGATGATGATAATGATGAAAATTATAATAATGATGATAATAACTATAATAGTCTTCATTAATAACGAAAAAAGGAAAAAGAAAAACAAATCTATCGAAATATAGCTTTTTCAGCGTGTACTCAGAAAATGCCAGTTTTTCGATTTCAATGATGATTTTGGCAATTATTAGTGTAATAAGGAAAACTTTCATCAGAATCATATTATTCATGACAATAATGATGATAACTTTTAAATGAGTAGAACTGTGATAGAAGTGTGATTTTATTATTATTATTATTATTATTATTATTATTATTATTATTATCTTTATCATTATTATTGTTATTTTTACAATAAAAAATATTATAACTGTAATAATAACACTAATAACAATTATAATGGTAATAATAATTATAATAGTAATCATAATATTGCTATTATTATTTCTACTGTTATAATTATCATTATTATTAATTTTATTATAAGTATAACTGAAAAAAATAAATATTATAACTGAAATAATTACAATAATTACGATAATAATTGAAATAATTATATTAATACGTATTATAAGATAATTTTTGTTATTATTATTATAATTTTTGTTTCTTTTGTTATTATTATTTTACTAGTAGTATAATTATTATTTTACTAGTAGTATAATTACCAAAATATATATGGCGCGAGTAATTACAATAATAATGATAATAATGATGATAATGAGGATAATTACTGCAATAATTGCAATAATGATGATAATAATGACGGTAATGATGATGATAATGATGATAATAACAATAATAGTCTCCATTTATAATAAAAAACTAAAAGGAAAAAAATCCAAAAGTCGAAAAAGGTGCAAAATCTAGCGAAATATCGCCTTTTCAGAGTTTACGTAAAGAAAATGTTTTTTTTCGATTTCTTTTACAATATTGATAATAAAATTGAGAATAATGAGAACTGTGATAAAAGTATCATTTTATCAATAAATTTGATAATAACAGGAATACTTGTATTATTAGTATTATTAGTATTATTTTTATTATCATTATTTTTATCATTATTATTATTATTATTATTATTATTATTATTATCATTATTATTATTATTATTATTATTATTATTATCATAAAAGAATATTAGAACTGTAATAATAGCACTTATAACAATTATAATTGTGATAATAATTATAATAGTAATCATAATATTGTTATTATTATTACTACTGTTATTATTATCATTATTATTAATTCTATTATTAACATAATTGCTAAAATAAATACTATAACTGAAATTATTACAATAATAACGATAATAATTGAAATAATGATATCAATACGTATTATAAAATCGTTATTATTGTCATTATTTTTATTATTATTATTATTATCATTATTGTTTCTATTGTTATTATCTTTCTACTAATAGTATAATTACGAAAGAAATATATATGACGCCAGTAATGAAAATAATAATGATAATAATTATGATAATGATAATAATTATTGCAATAATTGCAATAATGATGATTATGATGATGATAATGATAATAATGATGAGATTGATGATAAAAATGATGATAATAAAAATATGTGTCTCAATTTATAATTGAAAAGGAAAAAGAAAAAAATCCCAAAAGTCAAAAAAGCAGCAAAATCTAGCGAAATATAGCCTTTTCAGAGTGTTTGAAAAAATGCTGTTTTTTTTTTTTCAATGATGAATTTTGCAATTATTAGTGTAATAATGATAAATTTTATCAGAATTGTATTAATAATGACAATAATGAAGATACAATTGAGAGTAATTAGAACTGTGATAAAAGTGTGATTTTATAAAAAAAATCTGATAATAACAGGAATGCTTGTATTATTACTATTATTATTATTATTATTGTTGTTATTATCATTATTATTATTATTATTCCAATAATAAATATAACTGTAATAATAAAACTAATAACAATTATAGTGGTAATAATAAATGCAATAGTAATCATAATATTGTTATTATTATTACTACAGTTATTATTGTCATTTATATTACATTTATTATTAGTATAATTGCAATAATAAATATTATAACTGAAATAATTACAATAATAATGATAATAATTGAAATAATGAAATTATACGAATTATAAAATCGTTATTAGTGTCATTATTTTTGTTATTATTATTATTATTATTATTATTATAATTATTATTATAATAATAATTATTATTATTTCTATTGTTATTATTATTTCTAATAATAGTATAATTACCAAATCATATATATGGTGCCAGTAATTACAATAATAATGATAATAATGATGATAATGATGATAATTATTGCAATAATTGCAATAATGATGATGATAATGATGATGATAATGATGATGATAATAACAATAATTGTCTGCATTTTTAATAGAAAAAGGAAAAAGAAAAAATATCCCAAAAGTCGAAAAAGCAGCAAAATGTACCGAAATATAACTATTTCTGACAAGGCCGAAACCAGTCAAATACATATCTTGTATTGTGAAGATATTCATTCTCATTCATACCTTTTATACATTTGTCAACATGTACGCGGTTCATACGTATTATAAAATCGTTATTATTGTCATTATTTTGTTTATTATTATTCTTAGTATTGTTTCTATTGTTATTATTATTTCTACTAATACTATAATTACCAAAAAATATATATGGCGCCAGTAATTACAATAATAATGATAAAAAATGATGATAATGATGATAATTTTTGCATTAATGATGATAATAATGATGATAATGATGATGATAACGATGAGAATGATGAGAATGATGATAATAATGATGATAATACAAATAATAGTCTCAATATATAATAAAATGAAAAAAAATAAATAAAAAAAATCTAAAAAAACAAAAATCAAGCGAAATATAGCCTTTTCAGAGCTTACGCTAAAATACCGTTTATTAAAATTTTATTGATGATTTTGGCAATGATTAGTTTAATAATAATAACTTTTATCAGAATTGCTTTAATCATGACAATAATGATGATAAGATTGAGAATAATGAGAACTGTGATAAAAATGTGATTTTATACAGAATTCTGATAATAACAGGAATACTTAATTATTATTATTATTATTATTATTATTATTATTATTATTATCATTTCTATTAATATTATTATTATTATTATTATTATCATTACAATAAAAAAATATTATAACTGTAATAATAACATTAATAATTATAATGGTAATAATAATTATTAAAGTAATCATAATATTGTTATTATTATTACTACTGTTATTATATTATAACTGAAATAATTACAATAATACCGATAATAATTGAAGTAATGATATTTATTCGTATTAAAAAATCCTTATTATTGATTCTACTGTTATTATTGTTTCTACTAATAGTATAATTACCAAAAAAAATATATATATAGCGCCAGTAATTACAATAATAATGATAATAATGATGATAATTATTGCAATAATTGAAATAAAGATGATAAAAATGATGGTAATGATGATGATAATGATGAGAATGATAAGAATGATGAGAATGATGGTAATAATGATGATAATAACAATAATAGTCTCCATTTTCAATAATAAAAAGGAAAAAGAAAAAAAAATCCCAAAAGTGAAAAACGTAGCAAAATCTAGCGAAATCTAGCCACTGAGAGTGTACGCATTAATGTCGTTTTTTTCGATTTCAATTATGATTTTGGCAATTATTAGTGTAATAATGATAACTTATATCAGAATTGCATTAATCATGACAATAATGATGATAAAATTGAGAATAATGAGAAGAATCATATAAGTGTGATTTTATCAAGAATTCATATAATGATAGTAATAATTGTATCATTACTATTATTATTATTATTATTATTATTATTATTATTATTACAATAAAAAAATATAACTGTAATAATAGCACTAATAACAATTATAATGGTAATAATAAAATTAAAAGTAATCATGATATATTTATTACTATTCCTACTGTTATTATTATCATAATTATTATCTTTATTATTAGCATAATTGCAAAAACAAATATTATAACTGAAATAATTACAATAATAACGACAATAATAGAAATAATGGTATTAATACGTCTTATAAAATCGTTACTATTTCATTATTTCTGTTATTATTATTATTAGTATTGTTCCTATTGTTATTATTATTTCTACTAATAGTATAATTACCAATAAAATATATATGGCGCCAGTAATTACAATAATAATGATAATAATGATGATAAGGATGATAATTATTGCAATAATTTCAATAATGATGATAGTTATTGCAATAATGATGATAATTGTTGCAATAATGATGATAATTATTGCAACAATGATGATAGTTATTGCAATAATGATGATAATTATTGCAATAATGATTATAATTATTGCAACAATGATGATAGTTATTGCAGTAATGATGATAATTATTGCAATAATGATGGTAATTATTGCAACAATGATGATAGTTATTGCAGTAATGATGATAATTATTGTAATAATGATGGTAATTATTGCAATAATTGCAATAATGATGATAATAATTATGATAATGATGAGAAGGATGTTGATAATGATGATAATAACAATAATAGTTTCCATTTATAATAAAAAGGGAAAAAGAAAGAAAATCCCAAAAGTCAATAAAGCAACAAAAACAAATCATCATTATTGCAATAACTATTATCATTGTTGCAATAATTATCATCATTATTACAATAATTAGCGAAATATTGCCTTGTCAGAGTGTACGCAAAAATGACGCTTTTTTCGATTTCAATGACGATTTTGGCAATTATTAGTGTAATAATGGTAAATTTTATCAGAATTGTATAAATCGTGACAATAATGATAAGAAAATTGAGAATAGTAAGAACTGTGATTATTATTATTATTGTTTCTATTGTTATTATTATTTCTACAAATAGAATAATTACCAAAAAAATATATATGGCGCCAGTAATTACAATATTAAAGATAATAATGATGATAATGATGATAATTATTGCAATCATTGCAATAAGGATAATAATAATGATTTTAATGATGATGATAATGAGTATAATGATGAGAATGATGATAATATCAATAACAGTCTCCATTTATAATAAAAAAGGAAAAAAAAAAAAAATATAGCCTTTTCATAGTTTACTTATAAATGCCGTTTTCTTCGATTTCAATAATAATTTTTGGAATTATTAGTGTAATAATGATAACTTTTGTCAGAATTGTATGACAGTAATGATGATAAAATTGAAAATAATGAGAACTGTGATAAAAGTGTGATTTTATAGAGAATTCTGATGACAACAGGAGTACTTGTATCTTTATTATTATTATTGTTATTATTATCATCATTATTATTACAATGAAAATATTATAACTAAAATAATAACACAAATAACAATTATAATGCTAATAATAATTATAATAGTAATCATAATATGGTTATTATTATTACTATTGTTATTATTATCATTATTATTTTTTTTTTATTAGTATAATTGCAAAAAAAAATAAATATTATAACTGAATTTATTAAAATCGTTATTATTGTCATTATTTTTGTTATTATTATTATAATTATTGTTTCTATTGTTATTATTATTTCTAGTAATAGTAAAATTACCAAAAATTATGGTGCCAGTAATTACAATGATAATGATAATAATGATGATAATGATGATAATCATTGCAATAATTGCAGTAATGATGATAATAATGATTTTAATGATGACGATAATGATGAGAATGATGATAATGAGAATGATGATAACAATGATGATAATAACAATTACAGTCCCCATTTATTATAAAAAAGGGAAAAGAAAAAAAAATCCCATAGGTAGAAACAGTCAAATCTTGCGAAATATAGCGTTTAAGAGTGGACGTAAATTTTCCATTTTTTTCGGTTATGATGATTTTTGCAATTATTAGTTTAATAATGATAACTTTTATCAAAAATGTATTAAACATTACAATACTGATGATAAAATTGGGAATAATTAGAACTATGATAAAAGTGTGATTTTATCAAGAATTCTGATAACAGGAATGCTTTTATCATTATTATTATTATTATTATTATTATTATTATTATTATTATTACAATAAAAATATTTTAACTGTAATAATGATGATAATTACTGCAATAATTGCAATAATGAGGATAATAATGATGATAAAGATGATGATAATGATGGGAATGATGAGAATGGTGAGAAGAATGATAATAATGATGATAATAACGATCATAGTCTTTATTTATAATGAAAAAGAAGAAGGCAAACAATTCCATAAGTTGAATAAGCAGTAAAATCTAGCGAAATGTAGCCTTTCCAGAGTTTACGAAAAATGCCGTTTTTTTCGATTTCAATGATGATTTTGGCAATTAATAGTGTGATAATGATAATATTTATCAGAATTGTATTAATCATGACAATAATGATGATAAAGTTTAGAATAATGAGAACTGTGATAAAAGTGTGATTTTATTGAGAATTCTGATAATAACAGGAATACTTGTATTACTATTATCATTATTATTATTATTATTATTATTATTATTATTATTATTATCATTATTCCAATAAAACAATATTATAACTGAAATTATTAGTACTAATGTTATTATAATCATTATTATTTTTATTTTTAGTATAATTGCAAATATAAATATTATAACTAAAATAATTACAATAATAACGATAATAATTGTAATAATGATATTAATACGTATTATAAAATCGTTATTATTGTCATTACTTTTGTTATTATTATTATTATTAGTGTTTTATTGTTATTATTATTTCTACTAATAGAATAATTACCAAAAAAATATAAATGGCGCCAGTAATTACAATAATAATGATAATAATGATGATAATGATGATAGTTATTGCAATAATTGCATTAATGGTGATAATAATGATGATAATGATGATGATAATGATGAAAATGATGAGAATGATGATGATAATGATGAGAATGATGATGATAATGATGAGAATGATGATAATAAAGATGATAATAACAATAATAGTATCCATTTATAATATAAACAAGGAAAAAGAAAAGAAATCCCAAATGTCGAAGAAGCAGTGAAATCTAGCATAATATAGCCTTTTCAGAGTGTCTGCAAAAATGCCGTATTTTTTTTTTTTTTTTTTCAATGATGATTTTGGCAAATATTAGTGTAATAATGATAACTTTTATTAGAATTTTATTAATCATGTTTATAATGATGATAAAATTGAGAATAATGAGAACTGTGATACAAGTGTGATTTTATCAAGAATTTTGATAATAACAGGAATACTTCTATTATTATCATTATTATTGTTATTATTATTATTATAATTATTATTATTATAATTATTATTATTACAATAAAAATTTATTATAACTGTAAAAATAACATTAATAACAATTATAATGGTAATAATAATTTTAATAGTAATCATAATATTGTTATTATTATTACGACTGTTATTGTTATCATTATTATTGTTTTTATTATTAGTATAATATCAAAAATAAATATTATAACTGAAATAATTACAATAATAACAATAATAATTGAAAAAAGTATTTAATACGTATTATAAAATACTTTATATAGTCATTATTTTTGTTATTATTATTATTATTATTATTATTATTATTGTTTCTATTGTTATTATTATTTTTACTAAAAGTATAATTACCAAAAAAATATATATGGTGCCAGTAAATACAATATTAATGATGATAATGATGATAATTATTGCAATAATTGATATAATGATGATAATAATAATGATAATGATGGTGATAATGATGAGAATAATGATAATATTTGTGATAATAATAATAATAGTCTCCATTTATAATAAAAAAGGTAAAAGAAAAAAAATCCCAAAAGTTGAAATAAGCAGCAAAATATAGTGCAATACAAAATTTTCAGAGTGTTCGCAATAATGCCGTTTTTTTCGATTTTAATGATTATTTTGGCAATTATTACTGTAATAATGATGCCTTTTATCATAACTGTATTAATCATGACAATAATGATGAAAAAATTTAGAATAATGACAACTGTGATAAAAGTGTGATTTTATCAAGAATTCTGATAATAACAGTAATACTTGTATTGATATTATTACTATTATTATTATTATTATTATTATTATTATTATTATTATAATTATTATTATTATTATTAATATTATTATTATTATTATCATTATTATTATTATTAATACAATACAAAAATATTATAACTGTAATAATAACACTATTATGATAATGATGATAATAATTATGAAAATAACAATAATAGTCTCAATTCATAATAAAAAGGAAAAAGAAAAAAAATCCCAAAAGTCGAAAAAGCAGCAAAAGCTAGCGAAATAAAGCCTTTTCAGAGTGTACGCAAAAATGCCGTTTTTTCAATTTATATGTTGATTTTGGCAATTATTAGTGTAAAAATGATAACTTTTATCAGAATTGTATTAATCATGACAATAATGATGATAAAATTGAAAATAATGACAACTGTGATAAAAGTGCGATTTTATCAAGAATTCTGATAATAACATGAATGCTTTTATTATTATCACTATTATTATTATTGTTATTATTACTATTATTTCTATTATCACAATAAAGATATTATAACTGTAATAATAACACTGATAACAATTATAATGGTAATAATATTCATAATAGTAATCATAATATTGTTATAATTAATACTACTGTTATTATTATCATTATTTTATATTTATTATTAGCACATTTGCAAAAATAAATTATATAACTGAAACATTTACAATAATAACGATAACAATTAAAATAATTATATCAATACGTATTATAAGATCGTTATTATTGTCATTATTTTTGTTATTATTATTTCTATTGTTTCTATCCTTATTATTATTTCTACTAATAGTATAATTACCCCCCAAAAAAATATATATGGCGCGAGTAATTACAATAATAATGATTAGTATAAAATAATGATGATAATGATGATAATTATTCAAATAATTACAATAATGATGATAATAATGATGATAATGATGGTGATAATGATGAGAATGATGATAATAAGAATAATAGTCTCCATTTATAATACAAAAAGGAGAAAGAAAAACAATTCCGTAAGTCGAAAAAGCAGCAAAATCAACCGAAATATAGCTTTTTCAGATTGGAAGTAAAAATGCCGTTTTTTCGATTTCAATGATGATTTAGGCAATTATTAATGTAATAAGGATGACCTATATCAGAATTATATTAATCATGACAATAATGATGATAAAATTTAGAATAATGAGAACTGTGATAAAAGTGTGATTTTATCAAGAATTCTGATAATAACAGGAATACTTGTATTATTATTATCATTTTTATTATCATTATTATTATTATTATTATTATTATCATTATTATTATCATTATTATTCTTACAATAGAAATATCTTATAACTGTAAAAATAACACTAATAACAATTATAATGGTAATAATAATTTAATAGTAATCATAATATTGTTATTATTATTGCTACTGTTATTATCATCATTATTATTATTTCTGTTATTAGTATAATTGCAAAAACAAATATCATAACTGAAATAATTACAATAATAACGATAATAATTGAAATAATGATATTAATACGTATTATAAAATCGCTACTATTTCATTATTTCTGTTATTATTATTATCATTGTTTCTATTGGTATTATAATTTCTTCTAATAGTATAATTACTAGAAAAATATATATGGAGCCAGTAATTACAATAATAATGATTATAATGATGGTAATGATAATTATTGTAATAATTGCAATAATGATGAACATTATTGCAATAATTGCAATAAAGATGATAATTATTGCAATAATGATGATAATTATTGAAGTAATGGTGATAATTATTGCAATAATTGCAATAATGATAATAATAATAATGATAATTATAATAATGATGATGATGATAATGATTAGAATGATGAGAATAATGAGAATGATGTTAATAATGATGATAATATCAATAGTAGTTTCCATTTATAATAAAAAAAAGGAAAAAGAGAAAATCCCAAAAGTCGAAAAAGCAGCAAAATCTAGCGAAATATAGCCTTTTCAGAGTGTACTAAAAAATGACGCTTTTTCGATTTCAATGATGATTTTGGCAATTATTAGTTTAATGATGATACATTTTATCAGTATTTTATCAATCATGACAATAATGATGATTAAATTGAGAATAGAAAGAACTGTGATAAAATTGTGGTTTTATCAAGAATTATGTTAATAACGGGAATACTTGTATTATTATAATTATCATTATTATTATTATTATTATTATTATTATTATTATTATTACAATAAAAATATATCATAACTGTAATAATAACACTAATAACCATTATAATTATAATAATAATTATAATTGTAATCATAATATGGTTATTATTATTACTACTGTTATTATTATCATTATCATTATTTTTATTATAAGTATAATTGCAAAAATAAATATTAGAACTGAAATAATTACAATAATAACGATAATAATTGAAATAATGATATTAATACGTCTTATAAAATCATTATTATTGGTATTATTTTTGTTTATATTATTGTTATTATTGTTTTTATTGTTATTATTATTTTTACTAATATTATAATTACCAGAAAAATATATATGGCGCCAGTAATTACAATAATATTGATAATGATGATAATTATTGCAATAATGGCAAAAATGATGATAATAATGATGATTATGATGATGACAATTATGATAATGATGACAATGATTAGAATGATGATAATAATGATGAGAATGATGATGATAATGGTGCTAACGATGAGAATGATGAGAATGATGATAATAGTAGTAGAAGCAGTTAAATCTTGCGAAATATAGCCTTTTCAGAGTGTACGCATAAATTCCGTTTTTTTCGGTTATGATGATTTTTGCAATTATTAGTGTAATAATGATAATTTTTTGTAAAATTGTATTATACATGACAATATTGATGATAAAATTGGGAATAATTAGAACTATGATAAAAGTGTGATTTGTGTGAAAGTGTGAATTCTGATAATAACAGGAATGCTTGTATTATCATTATTATTATATTATTATTATTATTATTATTATTATTATTATTATTTTTATTATCATTATTATTATTATCAATATAAAAATATTTCAATTGTAATAATGATGATAAATATTGCAATAGGCAATAATGAGGATAATGATGATAATGATGATAATGATGGGAATTATGAGAATGATGAAAATGATGAGAAGGATGATAATAATGATGATAATAACAATAATAGTCTCTATTTTTAATGAAAAAGGAAAAAGAAAAACAATTCCACAAGTCAAAAAAGCATCAAAATCTAACGAAATATAGCCTTATCAAAGTGTAGATTTCAATGATGGATTTGGAAATAATTCGTAATAATGACAACTTTTATCAGAATTGTATTAAGCATGACAATAAAGATTTTATCAAGAATTCTGATAATAGGAATACTTGTATTATTATTATTATTATTATTATTACAATAAAAATATTTTAACTAATAACACTAATAACAATTATAATGGTAATAATAATTATAATAGTAATCATAATATTGTTATTATTATTACTACTGTTATTATTATCATTATTATTATTTTTATTATTAGTATAATTGCAAAAGTAAATATCACGATAGTTATATTAATACGTAATCGTTACTATCGTCGTTATTTTTTATTATTATTATTATTATTATTATTATTATTATTATTATTATTGTTGTTTCTATTGTTATTATTATTTCTACATATAGTATAATTACATAAAAAAATATATGGCGCCAGTGATTACAATAATAACGATAATAATGATAATAATAATGATTTTAATGTTGATGATAATGAGTATAATGATGAGAATGATGATAATAATAATGATGATAACAATAAAAAAGGAAAAAGAATAAAAAGTCGAAAAAGCAGCAATATCTAGCGAAATATAGCCTTTTCATAGTTTGCGCATAAATGCCGTTTTTTTCGATTTCAGTAATGATTTTGGCAATTATTAGTGTAATAATGATAACTTTTATCAGAATTGTATTAGTCATGACAATAATGATGATAGAATTGAAAATAATTAAAACTGTGATAGAAGTGTGATTTTATAGAGAATTCTGATAACAACAGGAATACCTTTATCATTATTATTATTATTGTTATAATTATTATCATTATTATTATTACAATAAAAACAGTATAACTAAATAATAACACAAATAACAATTATAATGGTAATAATAATTATGATAGTAATCATAATGTGGTTATTATTATTACTACTGTTATTATTATCATTATTATGATTGTTATCATTAGCATAATTGTAAAATTAAATTTTATGACTGAAATGATTACAATAATAACGATAATAATTGAAATAATGATATTAATACTTATTATAAAATCGTTATTATTGTCATAATATTTGTTATCATTATTATTATTATTGTTTATTTTGTTATTATTATATATACTAATAGTATAATTACTAAAATGATAATAATAATGATGATAATGATAATAATGATATTAATAATGATGATAATGATAATGATGATAATGATGATAATGATAAGAATGACGAGAATGATGATAAGAATGATGATAATAACAATAATAGTTTCCATTTATAATAAAAAAAGGAAAAAGAAAAAAAATCCAAAAGTAGAAAAAGCAGCAAAATCTAGAGAAATATAGCCTTTTCAGAGTGTAAGCATAAAATCCGTTTTTATCGAATTCAACAATGACCTTGGCAATTATTAGTGTAATAATTATACCTTTCATAAGAATTGTATTAATCATGACAATAATGTTGATAAAATTGAGAGTAATGAGAACTGCGATTATTATTATTATTATTATTATTATTATTATTATTATTATTACAATAAGAAATATTATAACTGTAATAATAAATCTAATAACAATTATAATGGTAATAATAATTATAATACAAATCATAATATTGTTATTATTATTACTACTGTTGTTATTATCATTATTATTATTTTTGTTATTAGTATAACTGCAAAAGTAAATATTATAACTGAAAATATTAAAATAATACCGATAATAATTGAAATAATGATAATAAAACGTATTTTAAAATCGTTGTCATTGCCATTATTTTTTTGATTATTATTATCATTATTGTTTCTATCTTTATTATTATTTCTACTAATAGTATAATTACCAAAAAAATATTTATGGCGCCAGTAATTACAATAATAATTATATTTATTATAATAATGATAATTTTTGTAATAACTGCAATAATGATGATAATAATGATGATAATGATGATGATAATGATGATAATGATAATGATGATGAGAATGATGCTAATAAAGATTATAATAACAATAATAGTCCCCATTCATAATAAACAGAAAAAAAGAAAAAGTCGAAAAAGCAATTAAAACTAGCGGAATAATGCCTTTTCAGAGTGTATGCAAAAAATGCATTTTTTTCGATTTCAATGATGATTTTGGCAATAATTAGTGTAATAATGATAACTTATAAGAATTGTATTAATCATGACAATAAGGATGATAAAACTGAGAATATTATGAACTGTGATAAAAGTGTGATTTTATCGAGAATTCTGATAATAACAGGAATACTTGTATTATTATTATTATTATTATTATTATTACAATAACAAACATTATAACTGTAATAATAACACTAAAAACAATTATAAAGGTAATAACCATTGTAATAGTAATCATAATATTGTTATTATTATTACTACTATTATTATCATCATTATAATTATTGTTAATTATTAGTATAATTGCAAAAATAAATATTATAACTGAAATAATTACAATTATAACGATAATAATTGAAATAATTATATTAATACGTATTATATAATAGTTATTATTGTAATTATTTTTGTTATTATCATTATTATTATCGTTTCTATTGTTGTTATTATTTTAACATATAGTATAATTACCAAAAAAATATATAATAATTATAGCGATAACTGCAATAATGATGATATAATGATGATAATGATGATAGTGATGATAATGATGAGGATGATGATAATAATAATGATAATAAAAATAATAGTCTCCATTTATAATGTAAAAGGAAAAATAAAAAATAATCCTAAAAGTCGAAAAAGCAGCAAAATCTAGCGAATTTCAATGATGATTTTGGCAATAATTAGTGTAATAATGATAACTTATAAGAATTGTATTAATCATGACAATAAGGATGATAAAACTGAGAATATTATGAACTGTGATAAAAGTGTGATTTTATCGAGAATTCTGATAATAACAGGAATACTTGTATTATTATTATTATTATTATTATTATTATTACAATAACAAACATTATAACTGTAATAATAACACTAAAAACAATTATAAAGGTAATAACCATTGTAATAGTAATCATAATATTGTTATTATTATTACTACTATTATTATCATCATTATAATTATTGTTAATTATTAGTATAATTGCAAAAATAAATATTATAACTGAAATAATTACAATTATAACGATAATAATTGAAATAATTATATTAATACGTATTATATAATAGTTATTATTGTAATTATTTTTGTTATTATCATTATTATTATCGTTTCTATTGTTGTTATTATTTTAACATATAGTATAATTACCAAAAAAATATATAATAATTATAGCGATAACTGCAATAATGATGATATAATGATGATAATGATGATAGTGATGATAATGATGAGGATGATGATAATAATAATGATAATAAAAATAATAGTCTCCATTTATAATGTAAAAGGAAAAATAAAAAATAATCCTAAAAGTCGAAAAAGCAGCAAAATCTAGCGAATTTCAATGATGATTTTGGCAATTATTTGTGTAATAATGATAACTTATCAGAATTGTATCAATCATGACAATAAGGATGATAAAATGGAGAATAATAAGAACTGTGATAAGAGTGGGATTTTATCATGAATTCTGATAATAACAGGAATACTTGTATTATAATTATTATTATTAGTAGTAGTAGTAATAGTAGTATTACAATAAAAAAATATTATAACTGTTATAATAACACTTATAACAATTATAATGGTAATAATGATTATAATACTGATCATAATATTGTTAGTATTCATACTACTGTTATTATTACCATTATTATCATTCTTATTGTTAATATAATTGCATAAATACATATTGTAACTGAAATAATTACAAGAATAACGATAATAATTGAAATAAGGATATTAATATGTATTGTAAAATCATTATTGTCATTATTTTTGTTATTATCATTATTATTGTTTCTATTGTTATTATTATTTCTTTTAAAAGTATAATTACCAAAAAAATATATATGGCGTCAGTAATTATAATGATTATAATAATAATGATAATTATTGCAATAATTGCAATAATGATGATGATAATGATGGGACTGATGGGAATGATAAGAATTATGATGATAATGATGATAATAACAATAATAGTCTCAATTTATAATGAAAAAGGAAAAACAAAAAAAAATCCCAACAGTCGAAAAAAAGCAAAATATAGCGATATATAGCATTTTAAGAGTATACAAAAAAATGCCGGTTTTTTTCGATTTCAATTATGATTTTGTCAATTATTTGTGTAATAAGGATAACTTTTATTAGAATTGTATTAATCATGAAAATAATGATGATAAAATTGAGAATAATGAGAACTGTGATGAAAGTGTGATTTTGTCAAGCATTCTAATAATAACAGGAATGCTTGTATTCATTATGTTATTATTGTTATTATTATTATTATTATTATTATTAATATTATTACATTAAAAGACATTAATGCTGTTATAATAATACTAATAACAATTATAATGGTAATAATAATTACAAAAGTAATAATAATATTGTTATTATTATTACTACTGTTATTATTATCATTATTATTATTTTTAATTATTAGTATAATTGCAAAAATAAATATTATCACTGAAATAATTACAATGATAACGATAATAATTGAAATAATGATATTAATAAGTATTATAAAATCGTTATTATAGTCATTATTTTTGTTGTTATTATTATTATTACTATTGTTTCTATTTTCATCATTATTTCTACTAATAGTACGATTACCAAAAATATATATATGGCACCAGTAATTACAATAATAATGATAATAATGTTGATAATGATGATAATTATTGAAATAACTTCAATAATGACGATTCTAATGATGATAATGATGATAATTATTGCAATAACTTCAATAATGACGATTCTAATGATGATAATGATGAAAATTATGAGAATGATTATAATAATTATGACAATAACAATAATAAAAAAAGAAAAAAGAAAAAAAAATCCAAAAGTCGAAAAAGCAGCAAAATCTAGCGAAATATAGCCTTTTCGGAGTGTACCCATATTTGCCGTTTTTTTCGATTTCAATGATAATTTTGGCAATTATTAGTGTAATAATGATAACTTTTATCAGAATTGTATTAATCATGACAATAATGATGATGAAATTGAGAATAATGAGAACTGTTATAAAAGTGTGATTTTATCAAGAATTCTGATAAAAAAAGAATACTCGTAATACTATTATTATTATTATTATTATTATTATTATTATTATTATTATTATTATAAGTAGTAGTACGTTAAAAAAAATATATATAACTGTAATCATAACACTAATAACAATTGTAATGGTAATAGTAATTGTAATAGTAATCATAATATTGTTATTATTATTACTACTGTTATTATTATCATTATTATTATTTTAATTTTCGGTATATTTGCAAAAATATATATTATAACTGAAATAATTACAATAGTAACGATAATAATTGAAATAATGATATTAATACGTATTATGAAATCCTTGTTATTGTCATTATTTTTGTTATTATTATCATTTTTATTGTTATTATTTTTACTAAAAGTATAATTACCAAAAAAATATATATGGTGCCAGTAATTACAATTATAATGATGATAATAATAATAATTATTGCAATAATTTATATAATGATGATAATAATGATGATAATGATGAGAATGATGAGAATGATGAGAATGAAGATAATACTTATGATAATAATAATAATAGTCTCCATTTATAATAAAAAAAGGAAAAAGAAAAAAAATCCAAAAGTCGAAAAAACAGCAAAATCTAGTGCATTACAGAATTTTCAGAGTGTTCGGAAAAATGCCATTTTTTTCGATTTTAATGATGATTTTGGTAACTATTACTGTAATAATGATGACTTTTATCATAATTGTATTAATCATGATAATAATGATGATAACATTTAGAATAATGAGAAACTGTGATAAAAGTGTGATTTTATCGAGAATTCTGATAATAACACGAGTACTTGTATTATTATTATTATTATTATTATTATTATTATTATTATTATCATTACAGTCAAAAAATATTATAACTTAATGTATCATTAATAACAATTATAACGTTAATAATAATTATAATAATAATCATATTATTGTTATTATCATTACTACTGGTATTATTATCATTATCATTATTTTTTTAGTAGTATAATTGTAAAAAAAAAAAATATATATATATATATATTAGAACTGAAATAACTACAATAATAACAATAATAATTGATATAATAGTATTAATACGTATTATAAAATCGTTATTATTGTTTTTATTTTTATTATTATTATTATTATTGTTTATATTGTTATTATCATTTCTTCTATTACCAAAAAAATACATATGGGGCCAGTAATTAAAATAATAATGATAATAATTATGATAATGATAATAACTATTACAATCATTGCAATAATGATGATAATAATGATGATAATGATGATGATAATGATGTTAATGATGATAATGATGAGAATGATGATAATAATGATTATAACAAAAATAGTCTCAATTTATAATGAAAAATGAAAAAGAATAAAAATCCCCAAATTCGAAAAGGCAGCAAAATCTAGAAAATATAGCCTTTTCAGAGTGTAAAAAAAATGCCATTTTTTTCCGATTTCAATTATGATTTTGGTAATGATCAGAATTGTATTAATGATGACAATAATAATGATCAAATTGAATATGGTAAGAACTGGGAAAATGTTTGATTTCAACGAGAATTCTGATAATAACAGGAATACTTGTATTATTATTATTATTATTATTATTATTATTATTATTATTATTACAATAAAAATATTATAACCGTATTGATAACACGAATAACAATTATAATGGTAATAATAATTGTAATAGTAATCATTATATAGGTATTATAATTATTACTGTTATTATTATCATTATTACTATCTTTATTATTAATATAATTGAAAAAAAATTGTTAGAACTTAAATAATTACAATAATAACGATAAAATTTGAAATAATGATATTAATATGTATTATAAAATATACATGGCGCCAGTAATTACAATAATTATGATAATAATGTTGATAATGATGATAATCATTGCAATAATGATGATAATTATTGCAATAATGACGATAATAATTATTTCAATAATGATGATAATGATGATGATAATGATGAGAATGATGAGAATGATGAGAATGATGATGATAATGATGATAAGAATTTATAATGAAAAAGGAGAGATAATGGCAATTATTAGTGTAATAATGATAATTTTTATCAGAATATTATTAATCATGACAATAATGATGATAATATTGAGAATAATGGGAACTGTGATAAAAGTGTTATTTTTATCGAGAATTCTGGTAATAACAGGTATATTGTATTATTATTATTATTATTACAATGATTATTATTCTTATTTTTATTATTCTTATTATTATTACAATAAAAATATTATAACTGTAATAATAACACTAATAACAATTATAATGGTATTAATAATTATGATATGAATCATGATTATGATAGTAATCATAATATTGTTATTTTTATTACTACTGTTATTATTATCATTATTATCATTTTTATTATTAGTATAATTGCAAAAATAAATATTATAACTGAAATAACTACAATAATATCGATAATAATTGAAATAATGATAGTAATATGTATTATAAATCGTTATTTTCATTATTTTTGTTATTATTATTATTTTTATTGTATCTATTGATATTATTTTATACTAATAGTATAATTACCAAAAACATACATATGGCGCATGTAATTACAATGATAGTGAAAATAATGATTATAATGATGATGTTAATGTTTACAATGATGAGAAAGATGATGATAATGATGAAAATAATAATAATAGTCTCAATTCATAATGAAGAGGAAAAAGAAAAACAATCCCAAAAGTCGAAAAAGCAGCAAAAGCTAACGAAATATAGCCTTTTCAGAGTGTACGCAATATTACCGTTTTTTTTCATTTTCAATGATGAGTTTGGCAATTATGAGTTTAATAATGATAACTTTTATCAGAATTGTATTAATCATGACAATAATGATGATAAAATTGAAAATAATGACAACTGTGACAAAAGTGCGATTTTATCGAGAATTCATTATTATCATAATAAAGATACTATAACTAATAATAACACTAATAACAATTATAATGGTAATAATATTGATAATAGTAATCATAATATTGTTATTATTAATACTACTGTTATTATTATCATTATTTAATTTCTATTATTAGTATATTTGCAAAAATAATTTATATAACTGAAATATTTACAATAATAACGATAATAATTAAAATAATTATATCAATACGTATTATAAAATCGTTATTATTGTCATTATTTTTGTTATTATTATTTTTATTGTTTTTATTCTTATTGTTATTTCTACTAATAGTATAATTACCCAAAAAAATATATATATATGGCGCGAGTAATTACAATAATAATGATAAGTATGATAATAATGATGATAATGATGATAATTATTCAAATAATTACAATAATGATGATAATTATTCAAATAATTACAATAATGATGATGATGATGATGATAATGATGATAATGATTAGAATGGTGATAATAAGAATAATAATAGATTTCAATGATGATTTAGGCAATTATTCGTGTAATACGGATAACTTATATCAAAATTATATTAATCATGACAATAATGATGATAAAATTTAGAATAATGAGAACTGTGATAAAAGAGTGATTTTATCAAGAATTCTGATAATAACAGGAATACTTGTATTATTATTGTTATTATTATTATTAGTATTATTATTATCTTTATAATTATCATTAATATTACAATACAAATATATCATAACTTTAAAAATAACACTAATAACAAATATAATGTCAATAATAATTTTAATAGTAATCATAATATTGTTATTATTATCATTACTATCATTATTATCATTATTATTATTGTTATTGTTAGTATAATTGCAAAAATAAATATTGAAAATGAAATGATATTAATACGTATTATAAAATCCTTATTGTTGTCTTTATTTTTGTTATTATTATTATTATTATTATTATTGTTTCTATTGTTATTATTATTTCTACTAAAAGTATTGTTGGAATAATCAAAAATGGTTATTAGTATAAGGATACTTTTATCTCATTTATCAATGATATACCTCATATTACCTAAACTAAGGTAAAAATACATTTTGTTAAGTTACCCATATAAGAGTATGTTTTCTTTTTTGTACGCCATCTAGTGGCAGACTTCTATATCCTTAATGTAAACAACCCTCGGGTGTACTGCGTAGATCTACAGAGTTAAGCGCATCAACTCTTGTGTTTCAATAATCCCCACAACGAGTCATATATATGCATTGACCATTCAAACTGGCTTAATACACGCAGGGAAGATGAATTCTTCTGTCATATCAACAGGTTATGGGCCCAGATTTAAGACATTTGATGGTAATGCAAACAATTATGACTTGTGGGAAGAACATTTTCAAGGTGTGTTGTATGTTATGAAATTACATCTTGCATTTGATAAGCATGCTTCTGAACGCCCAGATGGTTATAATCTGGAGGATGCCACAAGGACAATCTACAGTTATTTGACTTGCTACCTTGACAGAATGTCACTTGGCATGATAAAACGTGAAGCAAGAGGAGATGGCGTGAAAGCTTTAGCAGTGCTACGGAAGCATTACATGAGAGAAACACACCACAGATTATATGCTTTATGGGGGTCATTTATAAACAAAAGAATGGAAGATGGCAGTGTTACAGAGTATCTATCATCCATGGAGGAAATAGTATCAGCACTAAGAGAATCAGGTGAGAGTGTTAGTGATCGTCTCTTAGTGACAAGTACACTGAAAGGACTTCCACCAAAGTACAAAAAATTTGTAGATGTTGCTAATCAACGTGACCCACCATATGAGTACACTGGATTAAAGACAGCCATATTGAGCTATGAAGATCGCCTCAGAGAAAATTCTGGTACAGAAAGAGTGATGTTAGCCCATGGCAACAGTACATTTAAACAGAAGAGATGCTTTAAGTGTGGTGAACCAGGCCATTTTGCATCAAAATGTAATAAACGTGGTGAGTTTGAAGGAGTAAACAAATATCAGAATAATAAGAAATGGTGTGAATTTCATCAGTCAAGAACTCACAATACCAGTGAATGTAGGACAAAGAACCCCAGGAAGAATAACAACTCAGTAAATTCTGCTAATGACACAAGCGAAGAACAAAATTATGAATATTCTTTCCATATTACACACTCATCAAGGTTACGACCTGTTGAAGGGACCTCGGAGTTGTGTGACATTGGAAAACAGAATATATCAAGCTTAGAAGCAGATGAAAGTTTACTGATGATTGACAGTGGTTGCACTTCACATATAGAGATAAATGAACCAAAATTTGTGAGATTTCAAGAGTCTTTTGATCCACAAAACCATTACATAGAACTGGCAGATGGCCAAAGGCAACAAGGAACTGTACAGGGAGTTGGTGATGTCAAAGACTTTATCCAAGATAGAGACGGCAACTCAAGGAGTATTGTGTTAAAAGATGCACTATACATACCAGGATTTAAGCAAGACATCATGTCAGTATGGAAGGCCATTAAGAGTGGACACAGCATTACTTTTTCCCCTAATGGCAGTTCACTAACCACCAAAGATGGTAGAGTATTTGACATTGTAGAGAAAAACAAATTGTTCTACTTACGCAGAGGTAAGCTACACACAAACTCTCAAATGGATAAACTCAATAAGATCCATTCAGGAGAAGCAAAGCACACCCTAGAGGATTGGCATAAAATTCTAGGACACTGAATGTGACTGATGTACAAAAGCTTGAAGCAACTGTTGACGGAATGCACATTTTGAGTAAAAACAAGTTCAGCTGTACCACATGTGCTCTTGGTAAGATGACACAGTATAGAAATAGAGAGCCTGACAAAAAGGCTACACAGTCTTTAGATTTAGTACACTGTGATGTAGTAGGACCTATTGATCCAGCAGCTAAAGGAGGTTACAGGTACAGTGTCTCTTTCATAGATGACTATTCAGGAGCTCTTAGAATCTACCTCATTAAGAATAAGGGTGATACAGTGCATGCTATGAAGAGATATCTTGCAGAAACAACACCATATGGCAGTATAAAACGCCTGAGATGTGACCATGGAACAGAATTTACAAATAAGGAATTCAGAACACTCCTTATAGAGAATAAGATTAAACAAGAGTTTTCTGCACCCTACTCTCCACATCAAAACGGAACAGTTGAGAGATCACACAAATCAATTTTTGACATGGCTCGATGTTTACTGATTGAGTCCAAATTACCCAAAGATATGTGGGGCTATGCTGTGAAGGCTGCTTGTTACATCAGGAATAGGTGCTATAATCCCAGAACTCGGAAGACTCCAGTGGAAATGCTTACTGGAAGACGGCCAAACATCAGCAAAATGAATATATTTGGAGTAAGATGTTTCGCATATGAACAAGAGAAGAAGAAACTTGATCCCAGGAGTAAGGAAGGAATATTTGTGGGCTATGATGACCAGAGCCCAGCCTACTTAATTTACTTCCCAGAATCTCAAACAGTAAAGAAAATAAGATGTGTTAAGTTCATGGAGAACTTACCTAATGTAACTGAGCCACCTAATGATGAGCAAACCTCAGATGAAGATGACATCTTGGTGGAGACTAGACTTCAAGGAAATCAAGACGAAACACAAGATAACATAGGTGAAGAAAGAAGATATCCAACTCGAGAAAGACGTAAACCCTCAAAATTAGATGACTACATTACTGAGGAACTGGACGACAGTACCTCCAGTGTGATACATAATAGCTTTATACATCATTGCTACCGAATGTCACATATCCCAGTACCAGTCACCTACCAAGAGGCTATTGCATCTCCAGAAGGACCCCAGTGGAAGAAAGCAATGGACGAGGAAATCTCTTCACTCCAAGACAATAACACATATGACCTTACCACACTGCCTGAGTCACATACAGCAGTAGGTGGGAGATGGGTCTATCAAGTAAAACCTGGACCAAACAAGGAAGAAAAATACAAAGCAAGGTACGTCGCCAAAGGATATTCACAGGTAAAAGACATTGACTATGGAGAGACCTTTGCACCAACAGCAAGAATGTCTACACTTCGTGCTTTATTGGATGTGACTGTACAGAAAAATATGGTAATACACCAAATGGATGTGAAAACAGCTTATTTAAATGCTGATATTGATCATGAAATTTATGTAGAACAACCTGAAGGTTATGAGGAAAAAGATAGTGATGGAAATATTTTGTACTGTAAACTGAAAAAGTCACTTTATGGTCTGAAGCAAAGTGGCAGGATGTGGAATAGTGTAATCCATAATTTCTTTATTTCAGAAGGATTCAAACAATCACAGAGTGATCATTGTCTGTATCTAAAGCATGATAGGTACGATGATATTTTTGTGCTTTTATGGGTGGATGACTTAATTATTGCAAGCAGTAACATGTCCCTGATGGACAAATGTAAGAAATCTCTTTGTCAAAAATTTAGAATGACTGATTTAGGCAAACTAAACTGGTTTCTTGGAATGTCATTTGTTACAGGTAAAGATTACATTGAGGTGAATCAAACCAAATATGTAGAAAAGATTTTGGACAGATTCAACATGTCAGATTGTTATGCAAGGAATATACCATGTGATCCAAGTATTGTAAACACCTCAACAGTAGAATCTAATGAGTTAATTAATGCAACTCTTTACAGAGAAGTGGTTGGAAGTCTCATATATATTATGACAGGTACTCGACCAGATTTGTGCTATGTGGTTTCAAAACTTTCACAATATATGTCAAAACCCACAAAAGCTCAATTAAATTCTGCTAAGCAAGTTCTGAAGTACTTGAAAGGCACCATGACATATGGTCTTACATTTAGAAAGTCAAATGAATCAATTCAACTCAAAGGCTTTTGTGATTCAGACTGGGGATCATCTGAAGACAGAAAAAGCATATCAGGATATTGTTTTCAATTGCATAGAGATGGACCACTTATATCATGGAGAAGTAAAAAGCAACAGACAGTTGCACTTTCATCTTGTGAAGCAGAGTACATGGCCCTTACTTACGCCATTCAGGAAGCAAAGTTCCTAAGACAAATTGTATCTGATCTGTTAGGATTTAAGTTAAAGTCTGTAGACTTAGGAGTTGACAATCAAGGTGCTATTAATCTTGCCAAAAATCCAGTAAATCACCAAAGATCAAAGCACATTGATATTCGTTACCATTTCATTAGAGATGAAGTAGAAAAGGGTAATGTAAAGTTATTTTATGTTCCTACACAGCAGAATCCAGCAGATATATTTACAAAACCTGTAAACCAGAAGAAGTTGGAAGGTTTTAAATGTATCAGGGGATAGATTCTGAGATGACATACCCATTTTTAATTAAGAGGGGGTGTTGGAATAATCAAAAATGGTTATTAGTATAAGGATACTTTTATCTCATTTATCAATGATATACCTCATATTACCTAAACTAAGGTAAAAATACATTTTGTTAAGTTACCCATATAAGAGTATGTTTTCTTTTTTGTACGCCATCTAGTGGCAGACTTCTATATCCTTAATGTAAACAACCCTCGGGTGTACTGCGTAGATCTACAGAGTTAAGCGCATCAACTCTTGTGTTTCAATAATCCCCACAACGAGTCATATATATGCATTGACCATTCAAACTGGCTTAATACACGCAGGGAAGATGAATTCTTCTGTCATATCAACAAGTATAATTATCAAAAACATATAAATGGCGCCAGTTATTAGAATAATAATGATAATAATGATGATAATTATTGCAATAATTGATAAAATGATGATAATAATGATGATAATGATGATAATGATAAGAATGATTACAATGATGATAACAAATATGATACTAACAATAATATTCTCCATCTATAAAGAAAAAGGGAAAAAGAAAAATCTAACGAAATATAGCTTTTTCAGAGTGTACGCAGAAAATGCCATTTTTTCGATTTCAATTATGATTTTGGAAATTATTAATGTAATAAGGATAACTTTTAACAGAATTGTATTAATCATGACAATAATGATGATAAAATTTGTAATAAGTAGAACTGTGATAAAAGTGTGATTTTATCATGAATTCTAATAATAGCAGGAATACTTGTATTATTATTATTAATAATAATAATAATATTATTATTATTATCATTATTATTATTTTTATTTTTGCAATACAAATATTATAACTGTAATAATAACACTAATAACAATTATTATGGTAATAATGATTATAATAGTAATCATAATATTGTTATTATTATTACTACTGTTATTATTATAATTATTATTATCTTTATTATAAGTATAATTGCAAAAATAACTATTATAACCAAAGTAATTACAATAATAAGGATAATGATATAAATAATGATATTAATACGTATTATAAAATCGTTATTATTGTCATTATTTTTGTTATTATTATTATTATTATTGTTTCTATTGTTATTATTTCTACTAATATTATAATTACCAAAAAATTATATATGGCGCCAGTAATTACATTAATAATGATAATAATGAAGATAATGAGGATTGTTGGAATAATCAAAAATGGTTATTAGTATAAGGATACTTTTATCTCATTTATCAATGATATACCTCATATTACCTAAACTAAGGTAAAAATACATTTTGTTAAGTTACCCATATAAGAGTATGTTTTCTCTTTTGTACGCCATCTAGCGGCAGACTTCTATATCCTTAATGTAAACAACCCTCGGGTGTACTGCGTAGATCCTCCTCAAATACATAGTTAAGCGCATCAACTCTTGTGTTTCAATAATCCCCACAACGAGTCATATATATGCATTGACCATTCAAACTGGCTTAATACACGCAGGGAAGATGAATTCTTCTGCCATATCAACAGGTTATGGGCCCAGATTTAAGACATTTGATGGTAATGCAAACAATTATGACTTGTGGGAAGAACATTTTCAAGGTGTGTTGTATGTTATGAAACTACATCTTGCATTTGATAAGCATGCTTCTGAACGCCCAGATGGTTATAATCTGGAGGATGCCACAAGGACAATCTACAGTTATTTGACTTGCTACCTTGACAGAATGTCACTTGGCATGATAAAACGTGAAGCAAGAGGAGATGGCGTGAAAGCTTTAGCAGTGCTACGAAAGCATTACATGAGAGAAACACACCACAGATTATATGCTTTATGGGGGTCATTTATAAACAAAAGAATGGAAGATGGCAGTGTTACAGAGTATCTATCATCCATGGAGGAAATAGTATCAGCACTAAGAGAATCAGGTGAGAGTGTTAGTGATCGTCTCTCAGTGACAAGTACACTGAAAGGACTTCCACCAAAGTACAAAAAATTTGTAGATGTTGCTAATCAACGTGACCCACCATATGAGTACACTGGATTAAAGACAGCCATATTAAGCTATGAAGATCGCCTCAGAGAAAATTCTGGTACAGAAAGAGTGATGTTAGCCCATGGCAACAGTACATTTAAACAGAAGAGATGCTTTAAGTGTGGTGAACCAGGCCATTTTGCATCAAAATGTAATAAACGTGGTGAGTTTGAAGGAGTAAACAAATATCAGAATAATAAGAAATGGTGTGAATTTCATCAGTCAAGAACTCACAATACCAGTGAATGTAGGACAAAGAACCCCTGGAAGAATAACAACTCAGTAAATTCTGCAAATGACACAAGCGAAGAACAAAATTATGAATATTCTTTCCATATTACACACTCATCAAGGTTACGACCTGTTGAAGGGACCTCGGAGTTGTGTGACATTGGAAAACAGAATATATCAAGCTTAGAAGCAGATGAAAGTTTACTGATGATTGACAGTGGTTGCACTTCACATATAGAGATAAATGAACCAAAATTTGTGAGATTTCAAGAGTCTTTTGATCCACAAAACCATTACATAGAACTGGCAGATGGCCAAAGGCAACAAGGAACTGTACAGGGAGTTGGTGATGTCAAAGACTTTATCCAAGATAGAGACGGCAACTCAAGGAGTATTGTGTTAAAAGATGCACTATACATACCAGGATTTAAGCAAGACATCATGTCAGTATGGAAGGCCATTAAGAGTGGACACAGCATTACTTTTTCCCCTAATGGCAGTTCACTAACCACCAAAGATGGTAGAGTATTTGACATTGTAGAGAAAAACAAATTGTTCTACTTACGCAGAGGTAAGCTACACACAAACTCTCAAATGGATAAACTCAATAAGATCCATTCAGGAGAAGCAAAGCACACCCTAGAGGATTGGCATAAAATTCTAGGACACTGAAATGTGACTGATGTACAAAAGCTTGAAGCAACTGTTGACGGAATGCACATTTTGAGTAAAAACAAGTTCAGCTGTACCACATGTGCTCTTGGTAAGATGACACAGTATAGAAATAGAGAGCCTGACAAAAAGGCTACACAGTCTTTAGATTTAGTACACTGTGATGTAGTAGGACCTATTGATCCAGCAGCTAAAGGAGGTTACAGGTACAGTGTCTCTTTCATAGATGACTATTCAGGAGCTCTTAGAATCTACCTCATTAAGAATAAGGGTGATACAGTGCATGCTATGAAGAGATATCTTGCAGAAACAACACCATATGGCAGTATAAAACGCCTGAGATGTGACCATGGAACAGAATTTACAAATAAGGAATTCAGAACACTCCTTATAGAGAATAAGATTAAACAAGAGTTTTCTGCACCCTACTCTCCACATCAAAACGGAACAGTTGAGAGATCACACAAATCAATTTTTGACATGGCTCGATGTTTACTGATTGAGTCCAAATTACCCAAAGATATGTGGGGCTATGCTGTGAAGGCTGCTTGTTACATCAGGAATAGGTGCTATAATCCCAGAACTCGGAAGACTCCAGTGGAAATGCTTACTGGAAGACGGCCAAACATCAGCAAAATGAATATATTTGGAGTAAGATGTTTCGCATATGAACAAGAGAAGAAGAAACTTGATCCCAGGAGTAAGGAAGGAATATTTGTGGGCTATGATGACCAGAGCCCAGCCTACTTAATTTACTTCCCAGAATCTCAAACAGTAAAGAAAATAAGATGTGTTAAGTTCATGGAGAACTTACCTAATGTAACTGAGCCACCTAATGATGAGCAAACCTCAGATGAAGATGACATCTTGGTGGAGACTAGACTTCAAGGAAATCAAGACGAAACACAAGATAACATAGGTGAAGAAAGAAGATATCCAACTCGAGAAAGACGTAAACCCTCAAAATTAGATGACTACATTACTGAGGAACTGGACGACAGTACCTCCAGTGTGATACATAATAGCTTTATACATCATTGCTACCGAATGTCACATATCCCAGTACCAGTCACCTACCAAGAGGCTATTGCATCTCCAGAAGGACCCCAGTGGAAGAAAGCAATGGACGAGGAAATCTCTTCACTCCAAGACAATAACACATATGACCTTACCACACTGCCTGAGTCACATACAGCAGTAGGTGGGAGATGGGTCTATCAAGTAAAACCTGGACCAAACAAGGAAGAAAAATACAAAGCAAGGTACGTCGCCAAAGGATATTCACAGGTAAAAGACATTGACTATGGAGAGACCTTTGCACCAACAGCAAGAATGTCTACACTTCGTGCTTTATTGGATGTGACTGTACAGAAAAATATGGTAATACACCAAATGGATGTGAAAACAGCTTATTTAAATGCTGATATTGATCATGAAATTTATGTAGAACAACCTGAAGGTTATGAGGAAAAAGATAGTGATGGAAATATTTTGTACTGTAAACTGAAAAAGTCACTTTATGGTCTGAAGCAAAGTGGCAGGATGTGGAATAGTGTAATCCATAATTTCTTTATTTCAGAAGGATTCAAACAATCACAGAGTGATCATTGTCTGTATCTAAAGCATGATAGGTACGATGATATTTTTGTGCTTTTATGGGTGGATGACTTAATTATTGCAAGCAGTAACATGTCCCTGATGGACAAATGTAAGAAATCTCTTTGTCAAAAATTTAGAATGACTGATTTAGGCAAACTAAACTGGTTTCTTGGAATGTCATTTGTTACAGGTAAAGATTACATTGAGGTGAATCAAACCAAATATGTAGAAAAGATTTTGGACAGATTCAACATGTCAGATTGTTATGCAAGGAATATACCATGTGATCCAAGTATTGTAAACACCTCAACAGTAGAATCTAATGAGTTAATTAATGCAACTCTTTACAGAGAAGTGGTTGGAAGTCTCATATATATTATGACAGGTACTCGACCAGATTTGTGCTATGTGGTTTCAAAACTTTCACAATATATGTCAAAACCCACAAAAGCTCAATTAAATTCTGCTAAGCAAGTTCTGAAGTACTTGAAAGGCACCATGACATATGGTCTTACATTTAGAAAGTCAAATGAATCAATTCAACTCAAAGGCTTTTGTGATTCAGACTGGGGATCATCTGAAGACAGAAAAAGCATATCAGGATATTGTTTTCAATTGCATAGAGATGGACCACTTATATCATGGAGAAGTAAAAAGCAACAGACAGTTGCACTTTCATCTTGTGAAGCAGAGTACATGGCCCTTACTTACGCCATTCAGGAAGCAAAGTTCCTAAGACAAATTGTATCTGATCTGTTAGGATTTAAGTTAAAGTCTGTAGACTTAGGAGTTGACAATCAAGGTGCTATTAATCTTGCCAAAAATCCAGTAAATCACCAAAGATCAAAGCACATTGATATTCGTTACCATTTCATTAGAGATGAAGTAGAAAAGGGTAATGTAAAGTTATTTTATGTTCCTACACAGCAGAATCCAGCAGATATATTTACAAAACCTGTAAACCAGAAGAAGTTGGAAGGTTTTAAATGTATCAGGGGATAGATTCTGAGATGACATACCCATTTTTAATTAAGAGGGGGTGTTGGAATAATCAAAAATGGTTATTAGTATAAGGATACTTTTATCTCATTTATCAATGATATACCTCATATTACCTAAACTAAGGTAAAAATACATTTTGTTAAGTTACCCATATAAGAGTATGTTTTCTTTTTTGTACGCCATCTAGTGGCAGACTTCTATATCCTTAATGTAAACAACCCTCGGGTGTACTGCGTAGATCTACAGAGTTAAGCGCATCAACTCTTGTGTTTCAATAATCCCCACAACGAGTCATATATATGCATTGACCATTCAAACTGGCTTAATACACGCAGGGAAGATGAATTCTTCTGTCATATCAACAAGTATAATTATCAAAAACATATAAATGGCGCCAGTTATTAGAATAATAATGATAATAATGATGATAATTATTGCAATAATTGATAAAATGATGATAATAATGATGATAATGATGATAATGATAAGAATGATTACAATGATGATAACAAATATGATACTAACAATAATATTCTCCATCTATAAAGAAAAAGGGAAAAAGAAAAATCTAACGAAATATAGCTTTTTCAGAGTGTACGCAGAAAATGCCATTTTTTCGATTTCAATTATGATTTTGGAAATTATTAATGTAATAAGGATAACTTTTAACAGAATTGTATTAATCATGACAATAATGATGATAAAATTTGTAATAAGTAGAACTGTGATAAAAGTGTGATTTTATCATGAATTCTAATAATAGCAGGAATACTTGTATTATTATTATTAATAATAATAATAATATTATTATTATTATCATTATTATTATTTTTATTTTTGCAATACAAATATTATAACTGTAATAATAACACTAATAACAATTATTATGGTAATAATGATTATAATAGTAATCATAATATTGTTATTATTATTACTACTGTTATTATTATAATTATTATTATCTTTATTATAAGTATAATTGCAAAAATAACTATTATAACCAAAGTAATTACAATAATAAGGATAATGATATAAATAATGATATTAATACGTATTATAAAATCGTTATTATTGTCATTATTTTTGTTATTATTATTATTATTATTGTTTCTATTGTTATTATTTCTACTAATATTATAATTACCAAAAAATTATATATGGCGCCAGTAATTACATTAATAATGATAATAATGAAGATAATGAGGATTGTTGGAATAATCAAAAATGGTTATTAGTATAAGGATACTTTTATCTCATTTATCAATGATATACCTCATATTACCTAAACTAAGGTAAAAATACATTTTGTTAAGTTACCCATATAAGAGTATGTTTTCTCTTTTGTACGCCATCTAGCGGCAGACTTCTATATCCTTAATGTAAACAACCCTCGGGTGTACTGCGTAGATCCTCCTCAAATACATAGTTAAGCGCATCAACTCTTGTGTTTCAATAATCCCCACAACGAGTCATATATATGCATTGACCATTCAAACTGGCTTAATACACGCAGGGAAGATGAATTCTTCTGCCATATCAACAGGTTATGGGCCCAGATTTAAGACATTTGATGGTAATGCAAACAATTATGACTTGTGGGAAGAACATTTTCAAGGTGTGTTGTATGTTATGAAACTACATCTTGCATTTGATAAGCATGCTTCTGAACGCCCAGATGGTTATAATCTGGAGGATGCCACAAGGACAATCTACAGTTATTTGACTTGCTACCTTGACAGAATGTCACTTGGCATGATAAAACGTGAAGCAAGAGGAGATGGCGTGAAAGCTTTAGCAGTGCTACGAAAGCATTACATGAGAGAAACACACCACAGATTATATGCTTTATGGGGGTCATTTATAAACAAAAGAATGGAAGATGGCAGTGTTACAGAGTATCTATCATCCATGGAGGAAATAGTATCAGCACTAAGAGAATCAGGTGAGAGTGTTAGTGATCGTCTCTCAGTGACAAGTACACTGAAAGGACTTCCACCAAAGTACAAAAATTTTGTAGATGTTGCTAATCAACGTGACCCACCATATGAGTACACTGGATTAAAGACAGCCATATTAAGCTATGAAGATCGCCTCAGAGAAAATTCTGGTACAGAAAGAGTGATGTTAGCCCATGGCAACAGTACATTTAAACAGAAGAGATGCTTTAAGTGTGGTGAACCAGGCCATTTTGCATCAAAATGTAATAAACGTGGTGAGTTTGAAGGAGTAAACAAATATCAGAATAATAAGAAATGGTGTGAATTTCATCAGTCAAGAACTCACAATACCAGTGAATGTAGGACAAAGAACCCCTGGAAGAATAACAACTCAGTAAATTCTGCAAATGACACAAGCGAAGAACAAAATTATGAATATTCTTTCCATATTACACACTCATCAAGGTTACGACCTGTTGAAGGGACCTCAGAGTTGTGTGACATTGGAAAACAGAATATATCAAGCTTAGAAGCAGATGAAAGTTTACTGATGATTGACAGTGGTTGCACTTCACATATAGAGATAAATGAACCAAAATTTGTGAGATTTCAAGAGTCTTTTGATCCACAAAACCATTACATAGAACTGGCAGATGGCCAAAGGCAACAAGGAACTGTACAGGGAGTTGGTGATGTCAAAGACTTTATCCAAGATAGAGACGGCAACTCAAGGAGTATTGTGTTAAAAGATGCACTATACATACCAGGATTTAAGCAAGACATCATGTCAGTATGGAAAGCCATAAAGAGTGGACACAGCATTACTTTTTCCCCTAATGGCAGTTCACTAACCACCAAAGATGGTAGAGTATTTGACATTGTAGAGAAAAACAAATTGTTCTACTTACGTAGAGGTAAGCTACACACAAACTCTCAAATGGATAAACTCAATAAGATCCATTCAGGAGAAGCAAAGCACACCCTAGAGGATTGGCATAAAATTCTAGGACACTGCAATGTGGCTGATGTACAGAAGCTTGAAGCAACTGTTGACGGAATGCACATTTTGAGTAAAAACAAGTTCAGCTGTACCACATGTGCTCTTGGCAAGATGACACAGTATAGAAATAGAGAGCCTGACAAAAAGGCTACACAGTCTTTAGATTTAGTACACTGTGATGTAGTAGGACCTATTGATCCAGCAGCTAAAGGAGGTTACAGGTACAGTGTCTCTTTCATAGATGACTATTCAGGAGCTCTTAGAATCTACCTCATTAAGAATAAGGGTGATACAGTGCATGCTATGAAGAGATATCTTGCAGAAACAACACCATATGGCAGTATAAAACGCCTGAGATGTGACCATGGAACAGAATTTACAAATAAGGAATTCAGAACACTCCTTATAGAGAATAAGATTAAACAAGAGTTTTCTGCACCCTACTCTCCACATCAAAACGGAACAGTTGAGAGATCACACAAATCAATTTTTGACATGGCTCGATGTTTACTGATTGAGTCCAAATTACCCAAAGATATGTGGGGCTATGCTGTGAAGGCTGCTTGTTACATCAGGAATAGGTGCTATAATCCCAGAACTCGGAAGACTCCAGTGGAAATGCTTACTGGAAGACGGCCAAACATCAGCAAAATGAATATATTTGGAGTAAGATGTTTCGCATATGAACAAGAGAAGAAGAAACTTGATCCCAGGAGTAAGGAAGGAATATTTGTGGGCTATGATGACCAGAGCCCAGCCTACTTAATTTACTTCCCAGAATCTCAAACAGTAAAGAAAATAAGATGTGTTAAGTTAATGGAGAACTTACCCAATGTAACTGAGCCACCGAATGATGAGCAAACCTCAGATGAAGATGACATCTTGGTGGAGACTAGACTTCAAGGAAATCAAGACGAAAAACCAGATAACATAGGTGAAGAAAGAAGATATCCAACTCGAGAAAGACGTAAACCCTCAAAATTAGATGACTACATTACTGAGGAACTGGACGACAGTACCTCAGTGTGATACATAATAGCTTTATACATCATTGCTACCGAATGTCACATATCCCAGTACCAGTCACCTACCAAGAGGCTATTGCATCTCCAGAAGGACCCCAGTGGAAGAAAGCAATGGACGAGGAAATCTCTTCACTCCAAGACAATAACACATATGACCTTACCACACTGCCTGAGTCACATACAGCAGTAGGTGGGAGATGGGTCTATCAAGTAAAACCTGGACCAAACAAGGAAGAAAAATACAAAGCAAGGTACGTCGCCAAAGGATATTCACAGGTAAAAGACATTGACTATGGAGAGACCTTTGCACCAACAGCAAGAATGTCTACACTTCGTGCTTTATTGGATGTGACTGTACAGAAAAATATGGTAATACACCAAATGGATGTGAAAACAGCTTATTTAAATGCTGATATTGATCATGAAATTTATGTAGAACAACCTGAAGGTTATGAGGAAAAAGATAGTGATGGAAATATTTTGTACTGTAAACTGAAAAAGTCACTTTATGGTCTGAAGCAAAGTGGCAGGATGTGGAATAGTGTAATCCATAATTTCTTTATTTCAGAAGGATTCAAACAATCACAGAGTGATCATTGTCTGTATCTAAAGCATGATAGGTACGATGATATTTTTGTGCTTTTATGGGTGGATGACTTAATTATTGCAAGCAGTAACATGTCCCTGATGGACAAATGTAAGAAATCTCTTTGTCAAAAATTTAGAATGACTGATTTAGGCAAACTAAACTGGTTTCTTGGAATGTCATTTGTTACAGGTAAAGATTACATTGAGGTGAATCAAACCAAATATGTAGAAAAGATTTTGGACAGATTCAACATGTCAGATTGTTATGCAAGGAATATACCATGTGATCCAAGTATTGTAAACACCTCAACAGTAGAATCTAATGAGTTAATTAATGCAACTCTTTACAGAGAAGTGGTTGGAAGTCTCATATATATTATGACAGGTACTCGACCAGATTTGTGCTATGTGGTTTTAAAACTTTCACAATATATGTCAAAACCCACAAAAGCTCAATTAAATTCTGCTAAGCAAGTTCTGAAGTACTTGAAAGGCACCATGACATATGGTCTTACATTTAGAAAGTCAGATGAATCAATTCAACTCAAAGGCTTTTGTGATTCAGACTGGGGATCATCTGAAGACAGAAAAAGCATATCAGGATATTGTTTTCAATTACATAGAGATGGACCACTTATATCATGGAGAAGTAAAAAGCAACAGACAGTTGCACTTTCATCTTGTGAAGCAGAGTACATGGCCCTTACTTACGCCATTCAGGAAGCAAAGTTCCTAAGACAAACTGTATCTGATCTGTTAGGATTTAAGTTAAAGTCTGTAGACTCAGGAGTTGACAATCAAGGTGCTATTAATCTTGCCAAAAATCCAGTAAATCACCAAAGATCAAAGCACATTGATATTCGTTACCATTTCATTAGAGATGAAGTAGAAAAGGGTAATGTAAAGTTATTTTATGTTCCTACACAGCAGAATCCAGCTGATATATTTACAAAACCTGTAAACCAGAAGAAGTTGGAAGGTTTTAAATGTATCAGGGGATAGATTCTGAGATAACATTCCCATTTTTAATTAAGAGGGGGTGTTGGAATAATCAAAAATGGTTATTAGTATAAGGATACTTTTATCTCATTTATCAATGATATACCTCATATTACCTAAACTAAGGTAAAAATACATTTTGTTAAGTTACCCATATAAGAGTATGTTTTCTTTTTTGTACGCCATCTAGCGGCAGACTTCTATATCCTTAATGTAAACAACCCTCGGGTGTACTGCGTAGATCCTCCTCAAATACAGAGTTAGGCGCATCAACTCTTGTGTTTCAATAATCCCCACAACGAGTCATATATATGCATTGACCATTCAAACTGGCTTAATACACGCAGGGAAGATGAATTCTTCTGCCATATCAACAAGGATAATAATGATGATAATGTTGATAATAATGATGATGAAGATGAGAATGATGAGGACGATGATAATAATGATGATAAGATCAATAATAGTCTCCATTTATAATAAAAAAAAGCAAATATAAAAAAATCCAAAAGTCGAAAAAGCAGCAAAATCTAGCAAAATATAGCCTTTTCAGAGTATACGGAAAAAAAGTTTTTTTTTTTTCGATTTCAATGTTGATTTTGGCAATTATTAGTGTAATATTGATAACTTTTATCAGAATTATAATAATCATAACTATAATGATGATAAAATTGAGAATATTAAGAACTGTGATAAAAGTGTGATTTTATCAAGAATTGTGATAATAACAGGAATACTTATATTATTATTATTATTATTATTATTACAAAAAAATAATATCACTGTAATAATAACACTGATGACAATTATAATGGTAATAATAATTATAAACGTAATCATAATATTGTTATTATTATTACTACTGTTATTATTATCATCATTATTATTATAAGTTGTAGTATAATTGCATAAATAAATATTATAACTGAAATAATTACTATAATAACGATAATAATTGAAATAATGATATTATTACGTATTATAAAATCGTTTTTATTATCATTATTTTTGTTATTATTATTATTTTGATTGGTTTCTATTGTTATTATTATTTGTAATAATAGTATGACTACCAAAAAATATATATGGCGCCAGTAATTACAATAATAATGATAATAATGATGATAACCAATGCAATAATTGCAATAGTGATGATAATGATGATGATAAAGATGATGGTAATGATGAGAATGATAATGATTACAATGATGATAACAAATATGATACTAACAATAATATTCTCCATCTATAAAGAAAAAGGGAAAAAGAAAAATCTAACGAAATATAGCTTTTTCAGAGTGTACGCAGAAAATGCCATTTTTTCGATTTCAATTATGATTTTGGAAATTATTAATGTAATAAGGATAACTTTTAACAGAATTGTATTAATCATGACAATAATGATGATAAAATTTGTAATAAGTAGAACTGTGATAAAAGTGTGATTTTATCATGAATTCTAATAATAGCAGGAATACTTGTATTATTATTATTAATAATAATAATAATATTATTATTATTATCATTATTATTATTTTTATTTTTGCAATACAAATATTATAACTGTAATAATAACACTAATAACAATTATTATGGTAATAATGATTATAATAGTAATCATAATATTGTTATTATTATTACTACTGTTATTATTATAATTATTATTATCTTTATTATAAGTATAATTGCAAAAATAACTATTATAACCAAAATAATTACAATAATAACGATAATAATTAAAAAGAATATATTAATACCTATTATAAAATTGTTATTATTGTCATTATTTTTGTTATTATTATTATTATTATTATTATTCTTTATATTAATAGTATAATTACAAAAAAATATATATATGGCGGCAATCATTACAATAATAATGAATATAATGATGATAATAATGATGATAATGAAGATAATAATGATGATAATGATGAGAATGATGATAATAATGATGATAATAACGATAATAGCCTCCATTTATTATAAAAAAAACTAAAAAGAAAAAATCCAAAAAGTCGAAAAAGCTGCAAAATGTAGCGAAATCTAGCATTTTCAGAGTGTACTCAAAAATGCACTTTTTTTTTAAATTTCAATAATAACATTGGCAATTATTAGTGTAATAATAACTTTTATCAGAATTGTATTAATCATGACAATAATGATGATAAAATTGAGAATAATGAGAATTGTGATAAAAGTGTGATTTGTTGGAATAATCAAAAATGGTTATTAGTATAAGGATACTTTTATCTCATTTATCAATGATATACCTCATATTACCTAAACTAAGGTAAAAATACATTTTGTTAAGTTACCCATATAAGAGTATGTTTTCTCTTTTGTACGCCATCTAGCGGCAGACTTCTATATCCTTAATGTAAACAACCCTCGGGTGTACTGCGTAGATCCTCCTCAAATACATAGTTAAGCGCATCAACTCTTGTGTTTCAATAATCCCCACAACGAGTCATATATATGCATTGACCATTCAAACTGGCTTAATACACGCAGGGAAGATGAATTCTTCTGCCATATCAACAGGTTATGGGCCCAGATTTAAGACATTTGATGGTAATGCAAACAATTATGACTTGTGGGAAGAACATTTTCAAGGTGTGTTGTATGTTATGAAACTACATCTTGCATTTGATAAGCATGCTTCTGAACGCCCAGATGGTTATAATCTGGAGGATGCCACAAGGACAATCTACAGTTATTTGACTTGCTACCTTGACAGAATGTCACTTGGCATGATAAAACGTGAAGCAAGAGGAGATGGCGTGAAAGCTTTAGCAGTGCTACGAAAGCATTACATGAGAGAAACACACCACAGATTATATGCTTTATGGGGGTCATTTATAAACAAAAGAATGGAAGATGGCAGTGTTACAGAGTATCTATCATCCATGGAGGAAATAGTATCAGCACTAAGAGAATCAGGTGAGAGTGTTAGTGATCGTCTCTCAGTGACAAGTACACTGAAAGGACTTCCACCAAAGTACAAAAATTTTGTAGATGTTGCTAATCAACGTGACCCACCATATGAGTACACTGGATTAAAGACAGCCATATTGAGCTATGAAGATCGCCTCAGAGAAAATTCTGGTACAGAAAGAGTGATGTTAGCCCATGGCAACAGTACATTTAAACAGAAGAGATGCTTTAAGTGTGGTGAACCAGGCCATTTTGCATCAAAATGTAATAAACGTGGTGAGTTTGAAGGAGTAAACAAATATCAGAATAATAAGAAATGGTGTGAATTTCATCAGTCAAGAACTCACAATACCAGTGAATGTAGGACAAAGAACCCCAGGAAGAATAACAACTCAGTAAATTCTGCAAATGACACAAGCGAAGAACAAAATTATGAATATTCTTTCCATATTACACACTCATCAAGGTTACGACCTGTTGAAGGGACCTCAGAGTTGTGTGACATTGGAAAACAGAATATATCAAGCTTAGAAGCAGATGAAAGTTTACTGATGATTGACAGTGGTTGCACTTCACATATAGAGATAAATTAACCAAAATTTGTGAGATTTCAAGAGTCTTTTGATCCACAAAACCATTACATAGAACTGGCAGATGGCCAAAGGCAACAAGGAACTGTACAGGGAGTTGGTGATGTCAAAGACTTTATCCAAGATAGAGACGGCAACTCAATGAGTATTGTGTTAAAAGATGCACTATACATACCAGGATTTAAGCAAGACATCATGTCAGTATGGAAAGCCATAAAGAGTGGACACAGCATTACTTTTTCCCCTAATGGCAGTTCACTAACCACCAAAGATGGTAGAGTATTTGACATTGTAGAGAAAAACAAATTGTTCTACTTACGTAGAGGTAAGCTACACACAAACTCTCAAATGGATAAACTCAATAAGATCCATTCAGGAGAAGCAAAGCACACCCTAGAGGATTGGCATAAAATTCTAGGACACTGCAATGTGGCTGATGTACAGAAGCTTGAAGCAACTGTTGACGGAATGCACATTTTGAGTAAAAACAAGTTCAGCTGTACCACATGTGCTCTTGGCAAGATGACACAGTATAGAAATAGAGAGCCTGACAAAAAGGCTACACAGTCTTTAGATTTAGTACACTGTGATGTAGTAGGACCTATTGATCCAGCAGCTAAAGGAGGTTACAGGTACAGTGTCTCTTTCATAGATGACTATTCAGGAGCTCTTAGAATCTACCTCATTAAGAATAAGGGTGATACAGTGCATGCTATGAAGAGATATCTTGCAGAAACAACACCATATGGCAGTATAAAACGCCTGAGATGTGACCATGGAACAGAATTTACAAATAAGGAATTCAGAACACTCCTTATAGAGAATAAGATTAAACAAGAGTTTTCTGCACCCTACTCTCCACATCAAAACGGAACAGTTGAGAGATCACACAAATCAATTTTTGACATGGCTCGATGTTTACTGATTGAGTCCAAATTACCCAAAGATATGTGGGGCTATGCTGTGAAGGCTGCTTGTTACATCAGGAATAGGTGTTATAATCCCAGAACTCGGAAGACTCCAGTGGAAATGCTTACTGGAAGACGGCCAAACATCAGCAAAATGAATATATTTGGAGTAAGATGTTTCGCATATGAACAAGAGAAGAAGAAACTTGATCCCAGGAGTAAGGAAGGAATATTTGTGGGCTATGATGACCAGAGCCCAGCCTACTTAATTTACTTCCCAGAATCTCAAACAGTAAAGAAAATAAGATGTGTTAAGTTAATGGAGAACTTACCCAATGTAACTGAGCCACCGAATGATGAGCAAACCTCAGATGAAGATGACATCTTGGTGGAGATTAGACTTCAAGGAAATCAAGACGAAAAACCAGATAACATAGGTGAAGAAAGAAGATATCCAACTCGAGAAAGACGTAAACCCTCAAAATTAGATGACTACATTACTGAGGAACTGGACGACAGTACCTCTGTGATACATAATAGCTTTATACATCATTGCTACCGAATGTCACATATCCCAGTACCAGTCACCTACCAAGAGGCTATTGCATCTCCAGAAGGACCCCAGTGGAAGAAAGCAATGGACGAGGAAATTTCTTCACTCCAAGACAATAACACATATGACCTTACCACACTGCCTGAGTCACATACAGCAGTAGGTGGGAGATGGGTCTATCAAGTAAAACCTGGACCAAACAAGGAAGAAAAATACAAAGCAAGGTACGTCGCCAAAGGATATTCACAGGTAAAAGACATTGACTATGGAGAGACCTTTGCACCAACAGCAAGAATGTCTACACTTCGTGCTTTATTGGATGTGACTGTACAGAAAAATATGGTAATACACCAAATGGATGTGAAAACAGCTTATTTAAATGCTGATATTGATCATGAAATTTATGTAGAACAACCTGAAGGTTATGAGGAAAAAGATAGTGATGGAAATATTTTGTACTGTAAACTGAAAAAGTCACTTTATGGTCTGAAGCAAAGTGGCAGGATGTGGAATAGTGTAATCCATAATTTCTTTATTTCAGAAGGATTCAAACAATCACAGAGTGATCATTGTCTGTATCTAAAGCATGATAGGTACGATGATATTTTTGTGCTTTTATGGGTGGATGACTTAATTATTGCAAGCAGTAACATGTCCCTGATGGACAAATGTAAGAAATCTCTTTGTCAAAAATTTAGAATGACTGATTTAGGCAAACTAAACTGGTTTCTTGGAATGTCATTTGTTACAGGTAAAGATTACATTGAGGTGAATCAAACCAAATATGTAGAAAAGATTTTGGACAGATTCAACATGTCAGATTGTTATGCAAGGAATATACCATGTGATCCAAGTATTGTAAACACCTCAACAGTAGAATCTAATGAGTTAATTAATGCAACTCTTTACAGAGAAGTGGTTGGAAGTCTCATATATATTATGACAGGTACTCGACCAGATTTGTGCTATGTGGTTTTAAAACTTTCACAATATATGTCAAAACCCACAAAAGCTCAATTAAATTCTGCTAAGCAAGTTCTGAAGTACTTGAAAGGCACCATGACATATGGTCTTACATTTAGAAAGTCAGATGAATCAATTCAACTCAAAGGCTTTTGTGATTCAGACTGGGGATCATCTGAAGACAGAAAAAGCATATCAGGATATTGTTTTCAATTACATAGAGATGGACCACTTATATCATGGAGAAGTAAAAAGCAACAGACAGTTGCACTTTCATCTTGTGAAGCAGAGTACATGGCCCTTACTTACGCCATTCAGGAAGCAAAGTTCCTAAGACAAACTGTATCTGATCTGTTAGGATTTAAGTTAAAGTCTGTAGACTCAGGAGTTGACAATCAAGGTGCTATTAATCTTGCCAAAAATCCAGTAAATCACCAAAGATCAAAGCACATTGATATTCGTTACCATTTCATTAGAGATGAAGTAGAAAAGGGTAATGTAAAGTTATTTTATGTTCCTACACAGCAGAATCCAGCTGATATATTTACAAAACCTGTAAACCAGAAGAAGTTGGAAGTTTTTAAATGTATCAGGGGATAGATTCTGAGATAACATTCCCATTTTTAATTAAGAGGGGGTGTTGGAATAATCAAAAATGGTTATTAGTATAAGGATACTTTTATCTCATTTATCAATGATATACCTCATATTACCTAAACTAAGGTAAAAATACATTTTGTTAAGTTACCTATATAAGAGTATGTTTTCTTTTTTGTACGCCATCTAGCGGCAGACTTCTATATCCTTAATGTAAACAACCCTCGGGTGTACTGCGTAGATCCTCCTCAAATACAGAGTTAGGCGCATCAACTCTTGTGTTTCAATAATCCCCACAACGAGTCATATATATGCATTGACCATTCAAACTGGCTTAATACACGCAGGGAAGATGAATTCTTCTGCCATATCAACAAGGATAATAATGATGATAATGTTGATAATAATGATGATGAAGATGAGAATGATGAGGACGATGATAATAATGATGATAAGATCAATAATAGTCTCCATTTATAATAAAAAAAAGCAAATATAAAAAAATCCAAAAGTCGAAAAAGCAGCAAAATCTAGCAAAATATAGCCTTTTCAGAGTATACGGAAAAAAAGTTTTTTTTTTTCGATTTCAATGTTGATTTTGGCAATTATTAGTGTAATATTGATAACTTTTATCAGAATTATAATAATCATAACTATAATGATGATAAAATTGAGAATATTAAGAACTGTGATAAAAGTGTGATTTTATCAAGAATTGTGATAATAACAGGAATACTTATATTATTATTATTATTATTATTATTACAAAAAAATAATATCACTGTAATAATAACACTGATGACAATTATAATGGTAATAATAATTATAAACGTAATCATAATATTGTTATTATTATTACTACTGTTATTATTATCATCATTATTATTATAAGTTGTAGTATAATTGCATAAATAAATATTATAACTGAAATAATTACTATAATAACGATAATAATTGAAATAATGATATTATTACGTATTATAAAATCGTTTTTATTATCATTATTTTTGTTATTATTATTATTTTGATTGGTTTCTATTGTTATTATTATTTGTAATAATAGTATGACTACCAAAAAATATATATGGCGCCAGTAATTACAATAATAATGATAATAATGATGATAACCAATGCAATAATTGCAATAGTGATGATAATGATGATGATAAAGATGATGGTAATGATGAGAATGATGAGAATTATGACGATGATGATAATAATGATGATAATAACAATAAAAGTCTCCATTTATAATAAAAAAGGAAAAATAAAAATAAATCCAAAAGTCAAAAAAGCAGCAAAATCAAGCCTTTTCAGATTGTACGCAAAAATGCCGTTTTTTTCGATTTCAATGATGATTTTGGCAATTAGTAGTGTAATAATGATACCTTATATCAGAATTGTATTAATCCTGCCATAACCCTGTGATAAAAGGGTGATTTTATTGAGAATTCAAATAGGAACAGGAATACTTGTATTAATATTATTATCATTATTATTCTTATTCTTATTCTTATTATTATTATCATTATTATCATAATTACAATAAAAAATATTATAACTGTAATAATAACACTAATAACAATTTTAATGGTAATAATAATTATAATAGTAATCATAATATTGTTATTTTTATTATTATTTTTATTTTTATTATTAGTGTAATTGCAAAAATAATTATTATCATGGAAATAATTACAATAATAACGATAATAATTAAAAAGAATATATTAATACCTATTATAAAATTGTTATTATTGTCATTATTTTTGTTATTATTATTATTATTATTATTATTATTCTTTATATTAATAGTATAATTACAAAAAAATATATATATGGCGGCAATCATTACAATAATAATGAATATAATGATGATAATAATGATGATAATGAAGATAATAATGATGATAATGATGAGAATGATGATAATAATGATGATAATAACGATAATAGCCTCCATTTATTATAAAAAAAACTAAAAAGAAAAAATCCAAAAAGTCGAAAAAGCTGCAAAATGTAGCGAAATCTAGCATTTTCAGAGTGTACTCAAAAATGCACTTTTTTTTTAAATTTCAATAATAACATTGGCAATTATTAGTGTAATAATAACTTTTATCAGAATTGTATTAATCATGACAATAATGATGATAAAATTGAGAATAATGAGAATTGTGATAAAAGTGTGATTTTATATAGAATTCTGATAATAAAAAGAAAACTTTCATTACTATTATTATTATTATTTTTAACATTATTATTTGTTTTTTATTATTATTATTATTATTATTATTACAATGAAAAATATTATAACTGTAATAATAACACTAATAACAATTATAATGGTAATAATGATTATAATAGTAATCACAATATTGTTATTATTATTACTACTGTTATTATTATCATTATCATTATTTCTACTACTAGTAAAATTACCCAAAAAATATATATGTCGCTAGTAATTACAATAATGATGATAATCATTGTAATAATTGCAATAATGAGGATAATATTGATAATAATAATAATAATAGTCTCCATTTATAATAAAAAAGAAAAAAAAAAAAAATCCCAAAAGTCGAAAAAGCTGACAAATCTAGCGCAATTTAGCCTTTTCATTAGAAATTCCGTTTTTTTCGATTTCAATGATGATTTTGCCATTATTAGTGCAATAATGATAACTTTTATCGGAATTTTATTAACCATGACAATAATGATGATAAAATTGAAAATAATGACAACTGTGATATAAGTGTGATTTTATCGAGAATTCTGATAATAACAGGAATACTTGTATTGTTATTATTATTATTATTATTATTATTATTATTATTATAATTATTATTTATATCATTATTATTATTATTATTATTACAATACAAATATTATAACTGTAATAATAACAATTATAATGGTAATAATAATTATGAATAATTATTATTATTACTACTGTTACTATTATAATTTTTATTTATCTATTATTAGTATAATTGCATAAATAAATATTATGACTGAAATGATTACAATAATAACCAAAGCAATTGAAATAATGATATTAATACATATTATAGAATCGTTATTATTGTCATTATTTATGTTATAATTATTATTATTATTTCTATTGTTATTATTATTTCCACTTATAAAATAATTACCTAAAAATATATATATGGCACCAGTAATTACAATAATATTGATAATGACGATAATTATTGCAATAATCGCAATAATGATGATAATAATGATGTTAATGAAGATAATGATGATAATGTTGAGAATTATTAAAATGATGATAATAATGATGATAATAACAATAATAGTCTCCATTTATATAAAAAAAAAACAGTGAAAAAGAAATAAAATCGAAAAGTCGAAAAAGCAGTAAAATCTAGTTACTATAGCCTTTTCAGAGTGTACGCAAAAATGCTGTTTTTTTCGATATCAATGACTATTTTGGCAATTATTAGTTTAATAATGATATTATTATTATTATTATAATTATCATTATTATTATTATTATTATTATTATTTTTATTATTATCATTACAATAAAAATATTATAACTTTATTGATAACACTTATAACAATTATAATGGTAACAAAAATTATAATGGTAATTATAATATTGTTATTATTATTACTACTGTTATTATTATTATTATTATTATCTTTATTATAAGATTAATTGCAAAAATAAATATTATAACTAAAATAATTACAATAATAACGATAATAATTTAAATAATGATATTAATACGTAGTATAAAATCGTTATTCATGTCATTATTTATTTTATTATTCTTATTATTGTTTCTATTGTTGTTATCATTTCTACTAATATTATAATTACCAAAAAAATATAAATGGCTCCAGTAATTACAATAATAATGATAATAATGATGATAATGATGATAATTGTTGCAATAATGGATATAATGATGATAATAATGAAGATAATGATGATGAAAATTACGATAATGATGATAATTATGATGATAATAGAAATGATAATCCCCATTTATAACGAAAACGGAAAAATAAAAATATTATAACTGTATTAATAATTAATTATTAATTATATCAATTCTAGTGGTAACAAAAATTATAATAGTAATTATGATATTGTTATTATTATTACTACTGTTATTATTATTATTATTATTAGATTAATTGCAAAAATAAATATTATAACTAAAATAATTACAATAATAACGATAATAATTGAAATAATGATATTAATGCATATTATAAAATCGTTATTGTTGTCATTATTTTTGTTATTATTTTTATTATTGTTTATATTGTTATTATTTCTACTAATAGTATAATTACCCAAAAATTATAAATAGCTCCAGTAATTACAATAATAATGATAATAATGATGATAATGATGATAATTATTGCCATAATTGATATAATGATGAAAACAATGAAGATAATGATGATGATAATGATGAGAATGATAACAATTATGATTATAATAGCAATGATAATCTCCATTCATAATGCAAACGGAAAAATAAAAATAATCCCAAAAATAGAAAAAGAAGCAAAATCTAGCGAAATAGCCTTTTCACAGTTCACGCAAAAATGCCGTTTTTCCGATTTCAATTATGAATTTGTCAATTATTAGTGTATTAATGATAATTTTTATCAGAATTGTATTAATCACGGCAATAACGATGAATACATTGAGAATAATGAGAACTGTGATAAAAGTGATTTTATCGAGAATTCTGATAACAGGAATACTTGTATTATTATTATCATCATTATTATTATTATTATCATTATCTTTATTAATAAAAAAATATTACAACTGTAATAATAACTCTAATAACATTTACAATGGTAATAATAATTAGGATAATAATCATAATATTGTTATTATTATTACTACTGTTATCATTATCATTATTATTATTTTCATTATTAGTATATTTGCAAAAATAAATATTATAACTGGAATAATTACAATTATAACGATAATAATTGAAATAATGATATTAATACGCTAAAAATAATCGTTATTATTGTCATCATTTTTGTTATTATTATTATTATTATTATTATTATTATTGTTGTTGTTTCTATTGTTATTATTATTTCTAATAATATTATAATGATAATCATTGTAATAATTGCAATAATGATGATAATATTGATGATAAGGATGATGATAATGATGATGAGAATGATGAGAATGATGATAATAATGTTGCTAATAACAAAAATGGTCTCCATTTATAATAAAAAATGAAAAAAGAAAAACAAATTACGAAAGTCGAAAAAGCATCTAAATCTTCCGAAAAATAGCCTTATCAAAGTCTACGGAAAAATGCTGTTTTTTCGATTTCAATGATGATTTTGGCAATTATTCGTGTAATAATGATAACTATTATCAGAATTGTATTAATCATGACAATAATGATGATAAAATTGATAATAATGAGAATTTGGCCAAAATGTGATTTTATCAAGAATTATGATAATAACAAGAATACCTTTATTATTATTATTATTATTATTATTATTATTATTATCATCATTATTACAATAAACATATTATAACTGTAATAATAACACTAATACCATTTATAATGGTAATATTATTTATAATAGTAATCATAATATTGTTATTATTATTACTACTGTTACTATTATCATTATTATTTTCTTTTTATTAATATTAATGCAATAATAAATATTATAACTGAAATAAATATATTAATAACGATAATAATTTAAATAATGATATTAATACTTATCATAAATTCTTTATTATTGTCATTATTTTTTGTTACTTTTATTTCTACTAATAGCATAATTAACAAAAAAATATATATATATGGTGCCAGTAATTACAATAATAATTATGATAATGATGATGATGATAATTATTACAATAATTGCAAAAATGATGATAATAATGATGATAACGTTTATGATAATGATGAGAACGATGAGAATGATGTTAATAATGTTGATAATAAAAATAGTCTCCTTTTTTAATAAAAAATGGAAAATGAAAAAAAAAGTCGAAAAAAACACAAAATCAAGCGAAATATAGCCTTTTCAGAGTGTACGCATATATGCTCTTGATTTTGGCAATTATTAGTGTAAAATGATAAGGTTCATCAGAATTGTATTAATCATGACAATAATGATGATAAAATTGAGAGTAATGAGAAATGTGATAAAAGTGTAATTTTATGAAGAATTCTGATAATAACAGGAATACTTGTATCATTATTATTATTATTATTATTATTATTATTATTATTATTACAAGAAAAATATTATAACAGTAATAATAAAACTTATCAGAATTATTATGGTAATAATAATTATAATAGTAATTATAATATTGTTATTATTATTACTACTGTTATTATTATCATTATAATTATTTTTGTTATTAGTATAATTACAAAAATAAATATCATGACTGAAATGATTACAATAATAACGATAATAATTGAAATAATGATATTAATACGTATTATAAAATCGTTATTATTGTGATTTTAATATTATTATTATTATTATTATTGTTGTTGTCTCTATTGTTATAATTATTACTAATAATAGTATAATTACCAAAAAATATATATGGTGCCAGTGATTACAATAATGATAATAATGTTGATAATGATTGTAATTATCTCAATAATTGCAATAATGATGATAATGATGATGATAATGATTATAATGATGATAATAATGATGATAAAAAAATAATAGTCTCCATTTATAATGAAGAAGGAAAAAGAAAAAAATCCTAAAAGTCGAAAAAGCAGCAAAATCTTGCGAAATATAGCCATCCCAGAGTGTACGCAAAAGTGCCGTTTTTTCGATTTCAATGATGATTTTGGTAATTATTAGTGTAATAATGATAACTTTTATCAGAATTGTATTAATCATGACAATAATGATGATAGAATTGAGAATAATGAGAACTGTGATAAAAGTGTGATTTTATCGAGAATTCTGATAATAACAGGAATAGTTATATTATTATTATTATTATTGTTATTATTCTTATCATTATTATTATTATTATTATTATTATTACAATAAGAAATATTATAACTGTAATAATAAAGCTAATAACAATTATAATGGTAATAATAATTATAATAGTAATAATAATATTGTTATTATTATTACTACCGTTATTATTATCATTATTATTTTTTTATTATTAGTATAATTGCAAAACTACATATTAGAACTGAAATTATTATAATAATAACGATAATAATTGAAATAATGATAATAATACGTATTATAAAATCGTTATTTTTGTCATTATTTTGTTATTATTATTATTATATATGGCGCCAGTAATTTCAATAATAATCATAATAATAATGATAATGATAGTAATTATCGCAATAATTGCAATAATGATGATAATAATATATGATAATGATGATAATGATAATAATGATGATAATAATGATGATGATAAAAATGATAGTCTCCAATTTTAATAAAACAAGGAAAAAGAAAAAAAAATCCCAAAAGTAGAAGAAGCAGCAAAATCTAGCGAAATATAGCCTTTACAGCAAAAGTGCCATTTTTTTCGATTTCAGTGATGATTTTGGCAAGTATTCGTGTGATAATGATAACTTATCAGAATTGTATTAATCATGACACAAATGATAATAAAATTGAGAATAATAAGAACTGTGATAAAAGAGTGATTTTATCAAGAATTCTGACAATAACAGGAATACTTGTATTATTATTATTATTATTATTATTACAATGAAAAATATTACTACTGTTATTATTATCATTGTTATTATTTTTGATTATTAGTAAAAATATATATGGCGCCATATATTACAATAAAAATGATAATAATGATGATAAGGATGATAATTAAGGCAAAAATTGCAATAATGATGATAATGATTAGGATAATGATGATAATGATGGGACTGATGAGGATGATGATAATTATGATGATGATGATAATAACAATAATAGTCTCAATTTATAATGAGAAAGGAAAAGCAAAAAACATCCCCAAAGTCGAAAAAGCAGCAAAATCTAGCGAAATATAGCCTGTTAAGAGTGGACAAAATAATGTCGTTTTTTTAGATTTCAATTATGATTTTGGCAATTATTAATGTAATAATTATAACTTTTATCAGAATTGTATTAATCATGACAATAATGATGATAAAATTGAGTATAATGAGAACTGTGATAAAAATGTAATTTTATAAAGAATTCTGATAATAACAGGAATGCTTGTATTATTATTATTATAATTATTATTATTATTATTATTATTATTATTATTATTATTATTATTACTATAATTATTACATTAAAAATATTGTAACTATGTAATAATTATAGAAGTAATAATAATATTGTTATTATTATTACTACTGTTATTATTATTATTATTATTTTTATTATTAGTATAATTGCAAACATAAATATTATACTTAGAATAATTACAATAATAACGATATTGATATTAATACGTATTCTAAAATCGTTATTATTGTCATTATTTGTGTTATTATTATCAATATTATTGTTATTGTTTCTATTCTTATTATTATTTCTACTAATAGTATAGTTATCAAAAAAATATATATGGCGCCAATAACCACAAAAATAATGATAATAATGATGATAATTATTGCAATAATTGCAATAAGGATGATAATAATGATGATAATGATGATGATGATGAGAATGATGAGAATGATGATAATAAGGATGATAATAACAATAATAGTCTCCATTTATAATAAAAAAGGAAAAAAAAAGTCGAAAAAGCAGCAAACTCTAACGATATATAGCCTTCTCAGAGTATACGCAAAAATGGCGATTTTTTCGATTTCAATGATGATTTGGGCAATTATCAGTGTAATAATGATAATTTATATCAGAATTGTATTAATGATGACAATAATGATGATAAAATTGAGAATAATGAAAAATGTGATAAAAGTGTGATTTTATCGAGAATTCTGATAATAACAGGAATACTTGTATTATTATTATTATTATTATTATTATTATTACTTATTATTATTATTGTTATTATTATTATTACAATAACAAATATTATAACTCTAATAATAAAACTAATAACAATTATAATGGTAATAATTATTATAATAGTAATCATAATATTGTTATTATTATTACTACTGATATTATTACTAAATTACTACTAAAAGTATAATTACCAAAAAAATATATATGGCGCCAGTAATAACAATAAGTGTAATTTTATCGAGAATTCTGATAATAACAGGAATACTTGTACTACTATTATTATTATTATTATTATTATTATTATTATTATTATTATTATTATTATCATTACTATTATTATCATTATTATTTTTATTTTTATTATTATAATAAAAAATATTATAAGTGTAATAATAACACTAATAACCATTTTAATGGTAATAATAATTATAATAGTAATCATAATATTGTTATTATTATTATTACTGTTATTACTATTATTTCATTATTAGTATAATTGCAAAAATGAATATTATAACTGAAATTATTACAATAATAACAATAGTAATTGAAATACTGATATTATTACGTTTTATGAAATCGTTATTATTGTCATAATTTATGTTATTATTATTGTTTTTATTGTTATTATATGATAAGAAGTTTAATTACCAAAAAAATATATATATGGCGCCAGAAATTACAATAATAATTATAATAATGATGATAATGATGGTAATGATTGTATTAGTTCATATAATGAAAATAATAATGATGATGATAATGATGATAATGATGATAATGATGAGAATGAGGATAACATTTATGATAATAATAATAATAGTCTCCATTTATAATAAAGAGTGTTCGCAAAAGTGCCGTTTTTTTCGATTTCAATGAGGATTTTGGCAATTATTACTGTAATAATGATAACTTTTATCAGAATTGTATTAATCATGACAATAATGATGATAAAATAGAAAATAATGAGAACTGTGATAAAAGTGGGATTCTATTAAGTATTCGGATAATAACAGGAATAATTGTATTATCATTATTATTATTATTATTATTATTATTATTACAATAAAAATATTATAACTGTAATAATAACACTAATAACAATTATATTGGTAATAATAATTAAAATAGTATTCATAATATTGTTATTATCATTACTACTGTTATTATTATAATTATTATTATTCTTATCATTGATATAATTACAGAAATACATTTTATAACTGAAATAATTACAACAATAACGATAATAAATGAAATAAGGATATTAATACGTATTATAAAATCGTAATTATTGTCATTATTTTTGCTATTATTATTATTATCATAAATGTTTCTATTGTTATTATTATTTCTACTAATAGTATGATTACCAAAAAATATATATATGGCGCCAGTGATTACAATGATAATGATAATAATGATGATAATGATGATAATTATTGCAATAATTGCAATAATTATGATAATGATGATGAGAATGATGAGAATGGTGAGAATGATTATAATAATGATGATAATAACAATAATATTCTCCATTTATAATAAAAAAGGAAAAAGAAAACAAAATCCCAAAAGTCGAAAAATCAGCAAAACCTAGCGAAATATCGCCTTTTCAGACTGTCCGCAAAAATGTTTTTTTCTCCGATTTCAATGATAATTTTGGCAATTATTAGTGTAATAATGATAACTTATATCAGAATTGTATTAATCATGACAATATTTATGATAAAATTAGAATAATGATAACTGTGATAAAAGTGTGATTTTATCAAGAATTCTGATAACAGTAATACTTGATTTATTATTATTATTATTATCATTATTGATTATATTGTTATTAAATTTCTACTAATACAAAAATTACCAAAAAAATATATATGGTGTCACTAACTACAATAATAATGATAATAATGATGATAGTTATTGCAATAATTGCAATAATGATGATAATAATGATGATAATGATGATGATAATGATGAGAATGATGAGAATGATGATAATAATGATGCTAATAACAATAACAGTCCCCATATATAATAAAAAAGGAAAAAAATCCCAAATGTCGAAAAAGCAGGAAAATCTAGCGAAATATAGCCTTTTTCAGAGTTTACGCAAAAATGCCTTTTTTTATTTCAATTATGTTTTTTGCAATTATTAGTTTAATAATGACAACTTTTATCAGAAGTATATTAATCATGACAATTATGATGATAAAATAGAAAATAATGAGATCTGTGATAAAAGTGGGATTCTATCAAGTTTTCTGATAATAACGGGAATACTTGTATTATCATTATTATTATTATTATTATTATCATTATCATTATTATTATGTTTACAATAAAAATATTATAACTGTAATAGTAACACTAATAAGAAATACAATTATAACAATAATTATAATAGTAATCATAATATTGTTATTAATATTACTACTGTTATTATTGTTGTTATTATTATTATTGTCATTATTTTTATTATTTATGTAATTTTAAAAATAAATATTATAACTGAAATAATTACAATAATAACTATAATAATTGAAATAATGATATCAATACGTATTATAAAATTGTTATTACTGTCATTATTTTTGTTATTATTATTATTATTATTGTTTCTATTGTTATTATTATTTCTACTAATAGTATGATTACCAAAAAATATATATGACGCTAGTAATTACAATAATAATGATGATAGTGATGATAATTATTGTAATAATTGCAATAATGATGATAACAATGATGATAATGATGATGATAATGATGATGGTAATGATGATAATGATGAGAATGAGGAGAATGATGATAATAATGATGATAGTAACAATAATAATCTCCATTATAACGAAAAAAGGAAAAAGAAAAAAAAAAATCCCAAAAGTCGAAAACGCAGCAAAATTTAACGAAATATAAACTTTTCAGAGTGTACGCAAAAATGCCGTTTTTTTCGATTTCAATGATGATTTTGGTAATTATCAGTGTAATAATTATAACTTTTATCAGAATTGTATTACTCATGAATATAATGATGATAAAATTGAGAATAATGAGAACTTTGATAAAAGTGTGATTTTATCGAGAATTATGGTAATAACATAAATACATTATTATTATTGTTATTATTATTACAATAAAAATAATATAACTGTAATAAAAACAATAATAACAATTATAATGGTAAAAAGGATTATAATAATGAGAATGATGAGAATGATGATAATAATTATGATAATTATAATAATAGACTCAATTTATAATGAAAAACGGAAAAATAGAAAAAAATAAAAATCTAAAAAACCCGCAAAATCTAACGAAATATAAACTTATCAGAGTGTACGAAAAAAAGCACCGTTTTTTTCCGATTTCAATGATGATTTTGGCAATTATTAGTATAATAATGATAACTTTTATGAGAATTGTATTAATCATGACAATAATTATGATAAAATCGAGATAATGAGAACTGTGATAAAAGTGTGATTTTATCAAGAAATATGATAATAACAGGAATGCTTGTATTATTATTATTATTATTACATTAAAAAGTATTATAACTGTAATAATAACACTAATAACAATTATAATAGTAATAATAATAATAAAAGTAATCATAATATTGTTATTATTATTACTACTGTTATTATCATTATTTTTATTATTAGTATAATTGCAAAAAGAAATATTGTCACTGAAATAATTTAAATGATAACGATAATAATTGAAGCAATGATATTGATACGTATTATAAAATCGATATTATTGTAATTATTTTTGTTATTATTATTATTATTATTATTTTTATTGTTGTTGTTATTATTGTTTCTATTGTTATTATTATTTCTACTAATAGTTTAATTACCCAGAAATAACAATTTACAATAACAATTATAATGATTATGATAATGATGATAATTATTACAATAATTGTAATTAAGCTGATAGTAATGATGATAATGATGACAATGAAGATAATAATGATAATAATAACAATAATAGTCTCCATTTATTGTTTAAAAAGGAAAAAGAAAAAAATCCCAAAAGTCAAAAAAGCAGCAAAATCTAGCGAAATCTAGCCTTTCAGAGTGAATGCAAAAATGCCGGTTTTTTTATTTCAATGATGATTTTGGTAATTATTAGTGTATTAACCCAATGCCGTCGGGGAAAATGAACAAAAAATGGGGAAAATGCTGTGCCCATTTTCTATATTTTTTGTGAAATGTCTGCTCATAGATGGCTCTGCTAGTGCTTAGCCACAAAGGAGTCAATTGTTAGACCTTGTGACCATACGTGATTTGAATTGGCGGGAAAAACGTGTTTTTTACTAGTGCTATGGATATCGATGGTGTTATTTTTATTATAAACATTATAATTATTATAATGTTTTTTAATATTAGTAACAGCAAAATAAGATAATGTAAAATATTTCGTAAATCAAAGAAAAGGGTGAACGGGCGAGACGGGCAGTACTCCTAACTGGCTCATTGGTGACTTAGTACAAGTATAGCCATCTATGTGTATAAACAATCAAACAAGTACTAACAGTGGGCAAAGCACGTGTCTACCCGTCGTACCCGTCGGCAAGGGGTTAATAACTTTTATCAAAATTGTATTAATCATGACAATAATGATGATAAAATTGAGAATAATGAAAACTTTGATAAAAGTATGATTTTCTCAAGAATTATGATAATAACGAGAATGCTTGTATTATTATTATTATTATTATTATTATTATTATTATTATCATTATTATTATTATTATTATCATTTTAATTTTTTTATCATTATTATTACAATAAAAAATATTATAACTGTAATAATTTACACTAATAACAATTATAATGGTATTAATGATTATAATAATAATCATAATATTGTTATTATTATTACTACTGATATTATTATCATTATTATTATTTTTATCATTAGTATAATTGCAAAAATAAATATTATAACTGAAATAATTACAAAAAATAAAGATAGTAATTGAAATAATGATATTAACACGTTATTATGATTATCATTATTATTTCTATTGTTATTATTATTTATACTTATAGTATAATTACCAAAAAAATATATATTGGGCCAGTAATTACGATACTAATTATAAGAATGATGATAATGATGAAAATGATTGCAATAATTGCAATAATGATGATAATAATGATGATATTGATGATGAAAATGATGAAAATGATAAGAATGATGAAAATAATGATAATAATAACAATAATAGTCTCCATTTATAATTGAAGAAGGAAAAAGAAAAAGTCGAAAAAGCTTCAAAATCTAGCGAAATATAGCCTTTTCTGTGCGTACGCAAAAATGCCATTTTTTCGATTTTAATGATGATTTTGGCAAATGTTAGTGCAATACAGATGACTTTTATCAGAATTGTATTAATCATTACAATAATGATGAAAACAAATTGAGAATAATGAGAACTGTGATAGAAGTGTGATTATATCAAGAATTCTGAAAATAACAGGAACACTTGCATTATTATTATTATCATTATTATTATTATTATTATTATTATTATTATTACAATAAAAATATTATATCTGTAATAATAACACTAATAACAATTATAATGGTAATAACAATTATAATATTAATCATTATATTATTATTATTATTACTACTGTTATTATTATCATTATTATTTTTTTATCATAAGTATAATTGCAAAAATAAATATTGTAACTGAAATAATTACAATAATAACGATAATAATTGTAATAATGATATGAATACCTATTATGAAATGGTTATTATTGTCATTATTTTTATTATCATTATTATTATTATTGTTTCTATTGTTAGTATTATTTCTACTAATAGTATAATTACCAAAAATATATATATGGCGCCAGTAATTACAATAATAATGATAATGATGATGATAATGATGATAATTATTGCAATTATTGCAATAATGATGAGAATGATGAGAATGATAATAAAGATAATAATAACAATAATAGTCTCCATTTATAATTAAAAAGGAAAAAAAAAAACAATCCCAGAAGTTGAAAAAGCAGCAAAGTGTAGCGAAATATAGCCTTTTCAGAGTGAACTCATAAAATGCCTTTATTTCGATTTCAATGATGATTTTTGCAATTATTAGTGTAATAATGATAACTTTACTCATATTTGTATTAATTATGACAATAATAATGATAAAATTGAGAATCATGAGAACTGTGATACAAGTATGATTTTATCAAGAATTCCGATAATAACAGGAATTCTTGTATTATAATTATTATTGTTATTATTATTATTATTATTATTATTATTATTATTATTATCATTATTATCATTGTTATTATCATTATTATTATCATTACAATAAAAAATATTATAACTGTAATAATAACAATAATAACAATTATAATGGTAATAATAATTATAATAGTAATCATAATATTGTTATTATTGTTACAATAATTGCAATTATGATGATAATAATAATGATAATGATGATACTGATGAGATTGTGAGAATGATGAGAATGATGATAATAATATGATAATAACAATAATAGTCTCAATTTATAATAAAAAAGGAAAAAGAAAAAAATTCCGATAAATTGAAAAAGCAGCAAAATCTCGCGAAATATAGCCTTTTCAAGAGTGAAAGCAGAAATGCCGTTTTTTTCGATTTTAAATGATGATTTTGGCAATTATTAGCGTAATAATGATAACTTTAAACAGGAATATTTGTATTATTATTATTATTATTATTATTATTATCATTATTATTAATATTCCAATAAAAAATATTATAACTGTAATAATAACACAAATAACCATTATAATGGTAATAATAATTATAATAGTAATCATAATATTGCTATTGATATTACATCTGTTATTATTATTATTATATTAGTATAATTGTAAAAATAAATATTATAACTGAAATAATTACAGTAATAACGTAATAATTGAAATAATTATATTAATACGTATTATGAAATCGAATTAGTGTCATTATTTTTGTTATTATTATTATCATTGTTGTTTCTATTGTAATTATTAATTCTACTAATACAATAATTGCCAAAAAAAATATATATGGCGCCGGTAATAAAAGTAATAATGATAATAATGATGATAATTATTGCAATAATTGCAATAAGGATGATAATGATGATAATTATTACAATAATTACAATAATGATGATAATGATGATAATTATTGCAATAATTGCAATAATGATGATAATGATGATAATTATTACAATAATTACAATAATGATGATAATAATGATGATGATAATGATGAGAATTATTAGATTGGTGAGAATGATGATAATAATGAGGATAATAACAATAATATTCTCCATTTATAATTTTAAAAAAGGAAAAAGAAAACAAAATCCTATAAGTCGAAAAAGCAGCAAAACCTAGCGAAATATCGCCTTTTCAGAGTGTCCGCAAAAATGACGTTTTTTCAAATTTCAATGATAATTTTGGCAATTATTAGCGTGCTAATGATAACTTATATCAGAATTGTATTTATCATGAGAATAATGAGGACTGTGATAGAAGTGTGATTTTATCAAGAATTCTGATAATAACAGTAATACTTGTTTAATTTTTATTATTATTTTTACAATAAAAATATTATAATTGTAATAATAACACATATAACAATTATAATGGTAATAATAATTATAATAGTAATCACAACATTGTTATTATTATTACTACTATTATTACTGTTATTATTATTATTTTTGTTATTAGTACAATGGCAAAAAGAAATATTATAACTGAAATAATTACAATAATAACGATAATAATTGAAATAATGACACCAATACGTTTTATAAAATCGTTAATATTGTCCTTAATTTTATTATTATTATTATTATTCTTTTATTGTTATTATTATATCTACTAATAGTATAATTTCAAAAATATTATATATGGCGCCAGTTATTACAAAAATAATGATAATAATGATGATAATGATGATAATTATTGCAATAATTACAATAATGATAATAATAATGATGATAATGATGATTATGATGATAATGATGATAATAATGAGAATGATGATAATAAAGATGATAATAACAATAATAGTCTCCATTTATAATTAAAAAAAGGAAAAAGAAAAAAAAACAGCAAAACCTAACGAGTGTACGCATAAAAGCCGTTTTTTCGATTTCAATGATGATTTTGGCCATTATAGGTGTAATAGTGAGAACTTTCATCAGAATTGTATTAATCATGACAATAATGATGATAAAATTGAGAATAATGAGAACTGTAATATAAGTGTGATTTTATCAAGAATTCTGATAATAACAAGAACACCCTTTTTATTATTATTATTATTAATATTATTATTATCATTATTATTATCATTATTATTATTATTATTATTATTATTACAATAAAAAATATCATAACTGTAATAATAACACTAATAACAATTTTACTGGTAATAACAATTATAATAGTAATCATTATATTATTATTATTATTATACTGTTATTATTATCATTATTATTCTTTTATTATTAGTGTATTGCTAAAATAAATACTATAACTGAAAAAATTACAATAATAACGATAATAATTGTAATAATGATATTAATACCTATTATGAAATGGTTATTATTGTCATTATTTTTATTATTATTATTATTATTATTATTATTATTATTGTTGTTGTTTCTCTTGTTATCTTTATTTCTACTAATAGTATAGTTACCCAAAAAATATATATGGCGTCCGTAATTACAATAATAATAATAATAATAATAATGAAAATTATTGCAATAATTGCAATAATGATGAGAATGATATAGCCTTTTCAGAGTGTACGCCATAAATGCCGTTTTTTTTCGATTATAATGATGATTTTGGGAATTATTAGTGTAATAATGATATTCTTATCAGAATTGTATTAATCATCGCAATAATGGTGATACAAAAAGGAATAATGCAAAATGTGATAAAAGTGTGATTTTATAAAGAATTCTGATAATAACAGGAATACCTGTATTATAATTATTATAATTATTATTATTATTATTATTATTATTATTACAATAAAAAATGTAACTGTTATAATAACACTAATAACAATTATAATGCTAACAATAATTATAATAATAAGCATAATATTGTTATTATTATTACTACTGTTATTATTATCATTATTAATATTAAAATAGTCCGTTTTTCTCGATTTCAGTGATGATTTTGGCAATAATTAATGTAATAATGATAACTTTTATCAGAATTTTCTTAATCATAACATTAATGATGATAAAATTGAGAATAATGAGAACTGTGATAAAAGAATTTTATCAAGAATTCTGATGATAACAGGAAAACTTGTATTATTGTTATTATTATTATTATTATTATTTATTATTATTAGAATAAAAATATTATAACTGTAATAATAAAACTAATAACCATTATAATGGTAATACTATATATAATAGTAATCATAATATTGTTATTGTTATTACTACTGTTATTATTATCATTATTATCATTTTTATCTTTATTATAATTGTAGAAATAAATGTGGTAACTGAAATAATTACAATAATAACGATAATAATTTAAATAATGATTTTAATTCTTATTATAAATTCGTTATTATTTTCATTATTTTTGTTATTATTATTATTATCATTATTTTCTATTGTCATTATTATTTTTACTGATAGTATAATTACCAAAAATGATATATATGGTGCCAGTAATTGCAATAATAATGGTAATAATGATGATAATGATGATAATAGTTGATGTAATTGCAATAATGATGATAATAATGATGATAATGATGATTATGATGATGATAATGATGATAATAACACAATAGTCTCCGTTTATAATAAAAATAGGAAAAAGAAAAAACTCCCGAAGTTAAAAAAAAAAAAAAAAAATCATATCTTTTATCAGAATTGTATTAATCATGATAATAATGATGATAAAATTAGGAATAATGAGAACTGTAATAAAAATGATTTTATCAAGAATTCTGATAACAGGAATAATTGTATTATTATTATTATAATTATTATTATTATTATCGATATTATTATTATTATTAATATTACAATAAAACAAATTATAACAATAATAATACCACTAATAACAATTATAATAGTAATAATAATTATAATAGTAATCATAATATTGTTTTTTATTGTTACTTCTGTTATTATTATCATTATTTTTTTTTTATTAGTAGTATTATTGCAAAAATAATTATAATAACTGAAATAACTATAATAATAACGATAATAATTGAAATAAGGATATTAATATATATTCTAAAATCGTTATTGTCATTATTTTTGTTATTATTATTATCATTGTTTCTATTATTATTACTTTTACTAAAAATATAATTACCCAAAAAGTATATATGGCGCCAGTAATTACAATAATAATGATAATAATGATGATAATGAAGATAATTGTTGCAATAATTACAATAATGATGATAATGAAGATAATTGTTGCAATAATTGCCATAATGATGATAATAATGATGATAATGATGAAGATAATGAAGATATTGATGATAATGATGAGAATGGTGAGAATGATGATAATAATGATGATAATAACAATAATAGTCTCCATTCATAATAAAAAAATGAAAAGTCGAAAAAGAAGCAAAATCTAATGATATATAGCCTTTTCAGAGTGTACGCATAAATGCCGGTTTTTTCGATTTGAATGATCTTGGCAATTTTTAGTGTAATATGGATAACTTTTATCAGAATTGTATTAATGATGATAAAATTTAGAATAATGAGAAATGTGATATAAATGTGATTTTATCGAGAATTTTGATATCAGGAGTGATTGTATTACTATTATATTATTACCAATATTATTATTTTTATTATTATTAGAATAAAAAATATTATAACTGTAATAATAACACTAATAACCTTTATAATGGTAAAAGCAGCAAAACCTAGCGAAATATCGCCTTTTCAGAGTGTCCGCAAAAATGACGTTTTTTCAAATTTCAATGATAATTTTGGCAATTATTAGCGTGCTAATGATAACTTATATCAGAATTGTATTTATCATGAGAATAATGAGGACTGTGATAGAAGTGTGATTTTATCAAGAATTCTGATAATAACAGTAATACTTGTTTAATTTTTATTATTATTTTTACAATAAAAAATATTATAATTGTAATAATAACACATATAACAATTATAATGGTAATAATAATTATAATAGTAATCACAACATTGTTATTATTATTACTACTATTATTACTGTTATTATTATTATTTTTGTTATTAGTACAATGGCAAAAAGAAATATTATAACTGAAATAATTACAATAATAACGATAATAATTGAAATAATGACACCAATACGTTTTATAAAATCGTTAATATTGTCCTTAATTTTATTATTATTATTATTATTCTTTTATTGTTATTATTATATCTACTAATAGTATAATTTCAAAAATATTATATATGGCGCCAGTTATTACAAAAATAATGATAATAATGATGATAATGATGATAATTATTGCAATAATTACAATAATGATAATAATAATGATGATAATGATGATTATGATGATAATGATGATAATAATGAGAATGATGATAATAAAGATGATAATAACAATAATAGTCTCCATTTATAATTAAAAAAAGGAAAAAGAAAAAAAAACAGCAAAACCTAACGAGTGTACGCATAAAAGCCGTTTTTTCGATTTCAATGATGATTTTGGCCATTATAGGTGTAATAGTGAGAACTTTCATCAGAATTGTATTAATCATGACAATAATGATGATAAAATTGAGAATAATGAGAACTGTAATATAAGTGTGATTTTATCAAGAATTCTGATAATAACAAGAACACCCTTTTTATTATTATTATTATTAATATTATTATTATCATTATTATTATCATTATTATTATTATTATTATTATTACAATAAAAAATATCATAACTGTAATAATAACACTAATAACAATTTTACTGGTAATAACAATTATAATAGTAATCATTATATTATTATTATTATTATACTGTTATTATTATCATTATTATTCTTTTATTATTAGTGTATTGCTAAAATAAATACTATAACTGAAAAAATTACAATAATAACGATAATAATTGTAATAATGATATTAATACCTATTATGAAATGGTTATTATTGACATTATTTTTATTATTATTATTATTATTATTATTATTGTTGTTGTTGTTTCTCTTGTTATCTTTATTTCTACTAATAGTATAGTTACCCAAAAAATATATATGGCGTCCGTAATTACAATAATAATAATAATAATAATAATGAAAATTATTGCAATAATTGCAATAATGATGAGAATGATATAGCCTTTTCAGAGTGTACGCCATAAATGCCGTTTTTTTTCGATTATAATGATGATTTTGGGAATTATTAGTGTAATAATGATATTCATATCAGAATTGTATTAATCATCGCAATAATGGTGATACAAAAAGGAAAAATGCAAAATGTGATAAAAGTGTGATTTTATAAAGAATTCTGATAATAACAGGAATACCTGTATTATAATTATTATAATTATTATTATTATTATTATTATTATTACAATAAAAAATGTAACTGTTATAATAACACTAATAACAATTATAATGCTAACAATAATTATAATAATAAGCATAATATTGTTATTATTATTACTACTGTTATTATTATCATTATTAATATTAAAATAGTCCGTTTTTCTCGATTTCAGTGATGATTTTGGCAATAATTAATGTAATAATGATAACTTTTATCAGAATTTTCTTAATCATAACATTAATGATGATAAAATTGAGAATAATGAGAACTGTGATAAAAGAATTTTATCAAGAATTCTGATGATAACAGGAAAACTTGTATTATTGTTATTATTATTATTATTATTATTTATTATTATTAGAATAAAAATATTATAACTGTAATAATAAAACTAATAACCATTATAATGGTAATACTATATATAATAGTAATCATAATATTGTTATTGTTATTACTACTGTTATTATTATCATTATTATCATTTTTATCTTTATTATAATTGTAGAAATAAATGTGGTAACTGAAATAATTACAATAATAACGATAATAATTTAAATAATGATTTTAATTCTTATTATAAATTCGTTATTATTTTCATTATTTTTGTTATTATTATTATTATCATTATTATTTTTACTGATAGTATAATTACCAAAAATGATATATATGGTGCCAGTAATTGCAATAATAATGGTAATAATGATGATAATGATGATAATAGTTGATGTAATTGCAATAATGAGGATAATAATGATGATAATGATGATTATGATGATGATAATGATGATAATAACACAATAGTCTCCGTTTATAATAAAAATAGGAAAAAGAAAAAACTCCCGAAGTTAAAAAAAAAAAAAAAAAAATCATATCTTTTATCAGAATTGTATTAATCATGATAATAATGATGATAAAATTAGGAATAATGAGAACTGTAATAAAAATGATTTTATTAAGAATTCTGATAACAGGAATAATTGTATTATTATTATTATAATTATTATTATTATTATCGATATTATTATTATTATTAATATTACAATAAAACAAATTATAACAATAATAATACCACTAATAACAATTATAATAGTAATAATAATTATAATAGTAATCATAATATTGTTTTTTATTGTTACTTCTGTTATTATTATCATTATTTTTTTTTATTAGTAGTATTATTGCAAAAAATAATTATAATAACTGAAATAACTATAATAATAACGATAATAATTGAAATAAGGATATTAATATATATTCTAAAATCGTTATTGTCATTATTTTTGTTATTATTATTATCATTGTTTCTATTATTATTATTTTTACTAAAAATATAATTACCCAAAAAGTATATATGGCGCCAGTAATTACAATAATAATGATAATAATGATGATAATGAAGATAATTGTTGCAATAATTACAATAATGATGATAATGAAGATAATTGTTGCAATAATTGCCATAATGATGATAATAATGATGATAATGATGAAGATAATGAAGATATTGATGATAATGATGAGAATGGTGAGAATGATGATAATAATGATGATAATAACAATAATAGTCTCCATTCATAATAAAAAAATGAAAAGTCGAAAAAGAAGCAAAATCTAATGATATATAGCCTTTTCAGAGTGTACGCATAAATGCCGGTTTTTTCGATTTGAATGATCTTGGCAATTTTTAGTGTAATATGGATAACTTTTATCAGAATTGTATTAATGATGATAAAATTTAGAATAATGAGAAATGTGATATAAATGTGATTTTATCGAGAATTTTGATATCAGGAGTGATTGTATTACTATTATATTATTACCAATATTATTATTTTTATTATTATTAGAATAAAAAATATTATAACTGTAATAATAACACTAATAACCTTTATAATGGTAATAATATATATAATAGTAATCATACTATTGTTATTGTTATTACTACTGTTATTATTATCATTATTATTATTTTCATTACCAGTATAATTGTAAAAACTAATGTTATAATTACAATAATAACGATAATTGAAATACTCATTTATTATATTATAAAATCGTTATTATTGTCATTATTTTTCTATTGTTTTTATTATTTTTACTAATAATATAATTACCAAAAAAATATATATGGCGCCAGTAATTGCAATAATAATGATAGTAATGATGATAATGATTGCAAAAATTGTAATAATGATGATAATAATGATGATAATGATGATTATAATAATGATTATGATAAGAATGATGAGAATGATGACAATAATGATGATAATAACAATAATAGTCAACATTTATAATTAAAAAGAAAAGAAAATAATTCCCAAAAGTCGAAAAAGCAGCAAAATCTAGCGAAATATAGCATTTTCATAGTGTATGCATAAATGCCGGTTTTTTCGATGTCAATGACGATTTTGGTAATTGTTTGTGTAATAATGATAACTTTTATCACAATTGTATTAATCATGACATTAATGATGATAAAATTGAGAATAATGAGAACTGTGATAAAAGTGTGATTTTATTGAGAATTCTGATAATAACAGGAATACCTGTATTAATATTATTATTATTATTATCATTATTATTATTATTATTATTATTATAGAAAATATATAACTGTAATAATAACACTAATACTAATTATAATGGTAATAATGATTATAATAGTAATCATAATATTGTTATTATTATTACTACTGTTATTATTATAATTAATATTATTTATATTATTAGCATAATTGCAAAAATAAATATTATAACTGATATAATTACAATAATAACGATAATAATTGAAATAATGATATTAATACGTATTATAAAATCGTTATAATTGTCATTATTTTCGCTATTATTATCACTATTATTGTTTTTTATGTTATTATTATTTCTAATAATAGTATAATTACCAAAAAAATATATATCTGGCGCCAGTAATTACATTAATAATTATGATAATGATGATAATGATGATATTTATTGCAATAATTGCAATAATGATGATAATAATGATGATAATGATGATGAGAATGATGAGAATGATGAGAATAATAATTATAATAATAATAGACTTAATTTATAATGAAAAAAGGAAAAAGCAAATAAACACATAATTCGAAAAAAAAAAAAAATGCAAATCAAGCGAAATATAGCCTTTTCAGAGTGTACCCGTTTTTTCCGATTTCAATGATGATTTTGGCAATTATTAGTGTAATAATGATAACTTTAAGCAGATTTGTATGAAACATGACAATTATTATGTTAAAATTGAGAATGGGAACTGTGATAAAAGTGTGATTTTATCAAGAATTCTGATAATAACAGGAATGCTTGAATTATCATTATTATTATTATTATTATTATTATTATTATTATTATTATTATTATTATTATTATTATCATTACAATTATTTTTACGATAAAAAATATTAAAACTGTAATGATAACACTAATAACAATTATAATGGTAATAACAATTATAAAAGTAATCATAAAAAAATGTATTATAATTACTACTGATATTATTATCATTATTATTATTTTTATTATTAGTATAATTGAAAAAATAAATATTTTCACTGAAATAATTTAAATGATAACGATAATAATTGAAGCAATGATATTAATACGTATTATAAAATCGTTATTATTGTCATTATTTTTGTTATTATTATTATCATTATTATTATTGTTATTATTGTTATTATTGTTTCTATTGATATTATTATTTCTACTAATAGTTTAATTACCCAAAAAATTATATGACGCCACTTATTACAATAACAATTATAATAAATGATGATAATGATGATAATTATTGCAATAATTGTAATTATGATGATAATAATGATGATAATGATGAGATTGAAGATAATAATGATGATAATAACAATAATAGTCTCCATTTATTATAAAAAATGGAAAAAGGAAAGTCGAAAAAGCAGCAAAATCTAGCGAAATCTAGTCTTTCAGAGTGTATGCAAAAATGCCGTTTTTTCGATTTCAATGATGATTTTCGCAATTATTAGTGTATTAATAACTTTTATCAGAATTGTATTAATCATGACAATAATGACGATAAAACTGAGAAAATGAAAACTTTGATAAAAGTATGATTTTATCAAGAATTATGATAATAACGGGAATGCTTGTATTATTATTATTATTATTATTATCATTATTATTATTATTATTATCATTATTATCATTATTATTTTGTTATTAGTAGTATTACAATAAAAAATATTATAACTGTAATAATTTACACTAATAACAATTATAATGGTAATGATAATTATAATAGTAATCATAATATTGTTATTATTATTACTACTGTTATTATTATCATTATTATTATTTTCATTATTAGTATAATTGCAATAATAAATATTATAACTGAAATAATTACAATAATAACGATAATAATTGTAAGAATGATATTAACACGTATTATAAAATCGTTATTATTATCATTATTTTCGTTATTATGATTATTATTTTTATTTCTATTGTTATTATTATTTCTACTAATAGTAAAAACTACTAAAAATATATATCGGGCCAGTAATTACGATAATAATTATAATAATGATGATAATGATGAAAATGATAGGAATGATGAAAATAATGATGATAATAACAATAATAGTCTCCATTTATAATAGAAGAAGGAAAAAGAAAAAAAATCCCATAAATCGAAAAAGCTTCAAAATCTATCGAAATATAGCCTTTTCTGAGCGTATGCAAAAATGCATTTTTTTTTATTTTAATGATGATTTTGGCAATTATTAGTGTAATAATGATGACTTTTATCAGAATTGTATTAATCATTACTATAATGATGATAAAATTGAGAATAATGAGAACTGTGATAAAAGTGTGATTTTATCAAGAATTCTGATAATAACAGGAACATTTTTATTATTATTATTATTATTATTATTATTATTATTATTATTATTATTATCATTATTATTACAATGAAAAAATTATATCTGCTCCATATATATTTTTTTTGCTAATTATAGTCATAATAGAACTAATAAAAACAATAAGAGTAATAATAATTTTGAGAAACCTCTGAAAAGGCTATATTTCGCTTGTTTTTTCCGCTTTTTCGACTTCTTGGATTTTTTATTTTTCCTTTTTTTATTACAAATGGCGTTATTATTGTTGTTATCATCATTAATAGCATCATTATCATCATTTTCATCATTAACATCATCATTACCGTCATTATCATCATTATCATCATTATTGCAATTATTAGCATCATTATTATCATTATTATTGTAATTATTGTCGCCATATATATAATTTTGGTAGTTATACCCATAATGAAAATAATAAAAACAATAAGAGCAATAATAATAAAAATAATAACAAAAATGGAACGTTCATATTTATTATAATTATCATTATTTTCATTGTTATTGCAATTATTGCGGCCATATATATTTTTTTGTTAATAATACAAAAAATAGAAATAATAAAAAATATAAAAGGAATAATAATACTAATAATAAAGAAAATCAAATTTTCCCTTTTATATCCTTATTATCAATATTATCAATACTATTTTCATTATTACAGTTTTATTATTTGTTTTTGCAATTATCCTCATATTAGAAATATTAACAATGATAATAACATTTATAACAACAATAATAAGAAAAATAACGACATTATAATAATTATTGAAATCATTACTTATGATATTATCGTTTTTATTACAGTAATTACAGTTGTATATGTTTTTTTACAATTATACTAATAATAAAAATATAAAACATAATAATAACAATTATAATAACAAAAATAACAATAATAACCATATGATAATAAGTATTAGTTGTGTTATTTTCAATATTATTGTTATTTTTTTATAATTAAAGTTATAATATATTTCTTTACAATAATAATAATAATGATTATAATAATACAAGTAATAATAACAATAATAATAATAATGATAATAATAATAATGATAATAATAATAATAATAAAATTAGTAAGAATAATAATAATAATGATAATAATGCAACGATTAGTATTATTATCAAAATTAATATTATAATTATGATTTTACCCAAATTCTCATTATTCTCATTGTTATCATCATTATGGTCATGATTTATGCAATTATCCTTATTATCATTACTTTTACCCTAATAATTGTCAAAATCATCATTGAAATCGAAAAACACGTCATTTTTGACGAAGCTCTGAAAAGGCTATATTTCGTTTGTTTTTGCCGCTTTTACGACTTTTGGGTTTTTTTTTCTTTTTCCTTTTTTCATTACAAATGGACATTATTATTGTTGTTATCATCATTAATAGCATCGTTATCATCATTATCATCATTAACATCATCATTACCGTCATTATCATCATTATCATCATCATTATCATCATTATTGCATTTATTAGCATCATTATTATCATTATTATTGTAATTATTGTCGCCATATATATATTTTTGCTAATTATACTCAAAATAGAAGAAAAAAAAACAAGAGCAATAATAAAAAAGATAATAACCAAAATCGAACTTTCATATTTATTATAATTATCATTATTTTCCTTATTATTGCAATTATTGCGGCCATATATATTTTTTTGTTAATAATACATATAATAGAAATAATAAAAAATATAAAAGCAATAATAATACTAATAACAAAGAAAATCAAACTTTCACTTTTGTATCCTTATTATCAATATTATCAATATTATCAATACTATTTTAATTATTACAGTTTTATTATTTGTTTTTGCAATTACCCTCATATTAGAAATATTAATAATAATAATAACAATAATAAAAACAATAATAAGAAAAATAACGACATTATAATAATTATTAAAATCACTATTTATGATATTATCGTTATTATTACAGTTATTACAGTTGTATATATATTTTTTTACAATTATACTAATAATAAACATATAAAACATATTAATAACAATTATAATACCAAAAATAAAAATAATAACCATATTATAATAATTATTATTAGTGTTATTTTCAATATTATTGTTATTTTTTTATAATTACAGTTATAATATATTTATTTGCAATAGAAATAATAATAATAATAATAATAATAATAATAATAATGATAATAATAATAATAAAAGTAATAATAATAATAATAATAATAATAATAATAATAATAATAATACAAGTAATAATAATAATAATAATAATAATAATAATAATAATAATTGTAAATTTTAAATTCAACCAGCCTTCGACTTTCGAAACCATTTTGTTTGGAGTGTAATCTCCCCTCGTAGTTTAACGCTGTTATGCTGTTGCTTTCCGTCGCATTTGACTAGTTGATGAGTAGCGGAACTTCTATACCCCGAAGGCAACGTTGATAAAAAGTGTAAGATTCGGCTTTGCGCTGTATTAAGGGGGGAATTAGCATGATTTACACACAGAAAAACAGAAGAAAAACACTAAAATAACTTAAAATCGGGTTTGCTGAAAGTCTACGGGGACAGTGGCCATGTTTCCCATATGCAATTACGGTATACAATTCGGCGGATAAATCCGGGATTAATTTTTGCCTGATTGACGGACAATACAAATTAATCAAACCATGTTTGGGCACAATCAACTTTTTAATATGAAAATGCGTTTCGAAAGTTTCCAGATAACCGTTTCAAATTCATACACAAGGCTTCATTAATAGTTCCTGGATCTTTTCCGTTTGGCGTACATCGCTAAAAATAATTTTAATATAGATTTTCTTATTTTTTTTTTTTGTCCGTAGAATCCGAATATGACAAACGTTTTATGGAGGAACGAACCTAACATAACCTAACCCCTAACCTAACCTAACCTAACCCAACACAACCCCTAACCTAACCTAACCTAAACTAACCCAACCCCTAACCTAACCTAACCTAACCTAACCTAACCACTAACCTAACCCCTAACCTAACCTAACCTAACCCCTAACCTAACCTAACCCCTTGTATATAATACTGAATATTACGACTTTTTAAAGTTTGAATTCCTTCAGTAATAGATAGGAAGAAAATAACTTTAATGGCAAATAACTCAAAAACTGTTAATTTCTCCCAAAAAATAATGTGATATTCTGATTCTACGGACAAAAATACATAGAAAAATCTATATTAAAATTACTTTTAGCGCTGTACGCCAAACGGAAAAGACCCTAGTTCCTCAAATAACAACGGTATTTTGATTGACTGCGTTAATAAATACAAAGCAAACAAACAAAAAAAGCGCTTTTGACAGTTACGTGTCGCGCGCGGAGACCGTGCCGCAACGACACACGCAGTCTCCGTGAATTTTATTCTCAAACAAAAAACTTAAACCACATTTTTATAACAGACCTTGCAAACTTCAGTGATGATTGTCGTCAAATATTGTAACCGTTCAATACTTATACTTCTCTTAAAATGTAAGATGGAACTTATTGACCTTTGCCTGAGCCGAAAATACTTCGGAGGCCGTGGCGAGGCTTCAGGCCACGCAGCTAAACCTTATTGCCCGTCCCGCGGAAATATGAAAACTTGAGCCTGATTTCGTCGCGCGCGGCGACGACACCCATTCAACTGCGGTCGGTTGCAATAGCCAAATCGGCAATAATTTGTATTAATAATGCATGTATTATTATCCTATTAAAAGTATGCATTTTTATTACATTAATTGGCTTATTACTTGAAATGTACTTCGTGCAATAACAATGTAGATTTCGCCGGTTCTCGTTAAACGTTACTTAAATTTTACTAACCTTATATCGTCCCGTCTCCGTTATTAAGCTTTACAATAACACGTCCTCGGCGTAGCAATATTTCCAGTTATACGTGTATTTCGCAATTTGTAAACATTTCTGCCGGCTTCTATATTTTTTTTTTCACAGGTACACTTTTTGGCCACCGGACAGATATACACTAAACGTTTTCCATGGGAGAGGGCAGGGCTTTCCGAAAAAAACGGTTTTTGATTGGTCAGAAAACTCTGACGTCATTGTCTGAAGTTTTCATTGGCTAGAATTTCTCAGTCTGTAACACCGCATAATCGCTAAGTTGTCAGTAATTGGTCGTTATACATGGTGTCCTTGTCTTACTGTTTCAGACATTAATACTTTATTATCAGTATTTCAGAAGAAATATGTCTTTACGTGCACGAAAAAAGGTATTTGCTTTGTATTAGGTTTTATTTTACCATATGCATACAAGCAATAAGGTAAATGTGACCTCTTACCCGATTTTAATCGCTCTCTGAAGAACTATCATCCAGAGGGACTGGGGGGGGGGGGGGGCAGGTGACGGAAGAATTCTTTCTTTCCCGCCTAGCGGCGGGTATAATTCTGCCGCTTGTGAAAAAAATGAATGAATCAATTCTTTTTCATGAAATTTGATGAATGAATAGTGGGTCAGGTATTGCGTTATATACTCGGCCCTAATACCTGGCCGCTTGACCCATTCTTTAACGTCCCTCCACAACCTTTCAATAGTTTGTGTGTGTATTTGTGGGTCTGGGTCTACAAAGTTCTCAGAATGATTAATACTCAGATGTTTGTAACCATGGTGTTGTAGGTTACGGTAGGCAGCCCATCCATCACTGTATATCACACTGTCTGGTTTTATATATTTCTTAATAAGGGGTATGAGCGTGTCTGCACTGCGGTCAATGCCAACCAATGGCACAATGAATTTCCTTTTATTCACACGCTCAATACCCCCAAAGACCCACACCTGGCTCTTCTTCTTTATGATTTGCGAAGTTCTAGCTTCGCCCGGGACCTGGCTCAACTGTCTGCCCCTATTATACTTACGGCGCACGAGCAGCGTCTCGTCGATCTCAAGTATTACACCGGCACCTCCAATTGAATTTTGATTTTGTAACTAATATTCGGTTACTTCAGAAAAAAAACTCCCCCAATCTACGCTAGTTGGCTTAGAAATACTAATACATTTAATAATGTGTGCGTGATCCCAATGTTTTTTGTAGCCAATGATTCACAAACAAAATTACTTTAAAAGGTTCCAAATGTGTCTCCTGCAGAAACGTGCCTTTGTAATCGCTGGTCGAGAAAACGCAACTTTTACGCCGTTTTGTCTTTGCTATTTTTTCCATCTGCCACAATACCACATATGTCGATCTTCACGATATTTGCAAGGTAAATCGCAATGCGGGCAACTTACCGCTCTTGGCAAAATACCGTGTGCTCTCAGGAACTCTGTAGCGTTATCATTTTTTTTTTTTTTTTTCAAAATAATCAAATATAACTCTATAGTAATGCGGGTCACAACCTACACACCTGAGATCCATTTTGAGCAATTTGGTATATTTGCTTTCCTTGACTTGTGATTGGTTTATAGCGTTTCTTGTAATGCTATTGGCTCTCGTGACAAATGTCACGCGCATGTGGTATAGAATAAAAGTCTCAAAATGTTTCGTGCGCTATTCATGCGGTAACTTTGTTGATTTTGAAAATCGCGCGCAATTCTTCAGTTCCCTCTTGCCCGTAATATGGACCAGACACATCGATTTGCGCAGAGTAAGAAATGTCATACTCGATTTTATGATGGTATTACTCGTGTATTGTCAGACATTATAATGTAGAAAGAAAATTACCTTCATGTGAGTTTATGCGGAATTTTTCTAGTTACGAAATGAAAGTATTACAATAAATGAACCAAAATAAAACGGTATCATTGTTTTGTTTACAAAAAGCAGGAAAAGATATCGGATGGCGATTTTTAAAATATTTAGATAGTTTTTCATTTGGGGCTCTGTGAAACTTGCGTGTTCAATAACTTCGTTATTTCTAATTTGCGACGAAAGTTCATAGAAGATAAGTTTCTAAGATTTATTTCCTCTATCACATGCAAATATTTTTTTTTTCAGGTTTAAAGAAGGCTAGTCAAAACTTGACCTATACCATAATAATAATAATAATAATAATAATAATAATGATAATAATAATAATAATAATAATACAATTAGTAGTAATAATAATAATAATGATAATATTGCAATTATTAGTATTATTATCAAAATTAATATTATAATTATGATTTTACCCAAATTCTCATTATTCTCATTGTTATCATCATTATGGTCATGATTCATGCAATTATGCTTATTATCATTACTTTTACCCTAATAATTGTCAAAATCATCATTGAAATCGAAAAACACGTCATTTTTGAGGAAGCTCTGAAAAGGCTATATTTCGCTTGTTTTTGCCGATTTTACGACTTTTGGGATTTTTTTTCTTTTTCCTTTTTTTATTACAAATGGACATTATTATTGTTGTTATCATCATTAATAGCATCGTTATCATCATTATCATCATTAACATCATCATTAC
>NC_061844.1:10621838-10646838 GCF_019202785.1 Penaeus chinensis
ATAGCCTTTTCAGAGTGTACGCCATAAATGCCGTTTTTTTCGATTTCAATGATGATTTTGGCAATTATTAGTGTAATAATGATAACCTTTAGCAGAATTATATTAATCATGAGAATAATAATGATAAAAAAAGGAATAATGCGAACTGTGATAAAGGTGTGATTTTATAAAGAAATCTGATAATAACAGGAATACTTGTGTTATTATTATTATTATTATTATTATTATTATCATTATTATTGCAATAAAAATATTATAACTGTCATAACAATTATATTGCTAATAATAATTATAATAATAATTGTAATATTGTTATTATTATTACTCCTGTTATTATTATCATTATTAATATTATAATATGCCGTTTTTTTCGTTTTCAATGATGATTTTGGCAATAATGAGTGTAATAATGATAACCTTTATCAGAATTTTCTTAATCATGACATTAATGAAGAAATAATGAGAACTGTGATAAAAGTGTGATTTTATCAAGAATTCTGATTATAAGAGGAATACTTGTATTTTTATTATTATTATTATTATTATTATTTTTATTATTATTATTATTATTATTATTATTATTATTATTTTTATTATTATTACAATTAGAAATATTATAAATGTAATAATACCACTAATAACAATTCTAATAGTAATAATAATTATAACAGTAATCATAATATTGTTATTATTAATACTTCTGTTATTATTATAATTATTATCATTTTTGTTATTAGTATAATTGTAAAAATAAATATCACAACTGAAATAATTATAATAACAACGATAATAATTGAAATAATGATATTAATATATATTATAAAATCGTTATTATTGTTATTATTATTATTATTATTATTATTATTATTATTATTATTATTCCTTCTAATGCTATTATTATCTCTACTAAAGTATAATTACCCAAAAAACATATATGACGCCAGTAATTACAATAATAATGATAATAATGATGATAATGATGATAATAATTGCAATAATGATGATAATAATTGCAATAATGATGATAATAATGATGATAATGATGATGCTAATGAAGATAATGATGATAATATTAAGAATGGTGAGAATGATGATAATAATGATGAGAATGACAATAATAGTCTCCATTTATAATAAAAAAAATTAAAAAGAAAAAAATCCCAAAAGTCGAAAAAATAGAAAAATCTAACGAAATATAGCCTTGTCAGAGTGTACTTATAAATGCCGGTTATTGCAATTTGAATGATGATTTTGGCAATTTTTAGTGTAATAATGATAGCTTTTATCAGAATTGTATTAATGATGATAAATTTGAGAATAATGAGAACTGTGATATAAGTGTAATTTTATCGAGAATTCTGATATCAGGAATGCTTGTATTACTACTACTATTGTTATTATTATTATTATTATTATTATTATTATTATTATTACAATAAAAAATATTATAACTGTAATAATAACACTAATAACCATTATAATGGTAATAATAGATATAATAGTAATCATAACATTGTTATTGTTATTACTACTGTTATTATTATCATTATTATTATTTTTATTATTAGTATAATTGTAAAAATAAATATTATAACTGAAATAATAACAATAATAAAGATAATAATTGAAATAATGATTTTAATTCTTATTATAAAATCGTTATTATAATCATTATTTTTGTTATTATTATTAAAATTATCATTGTTTTTATTGTTATTATTATTTTTACTAATAGTATAATTACAAAACAATATATATGGTGCCAGTAATTGCAATAATAATGATAGTAATGATGATAATGATGATAATGATTGCAAAAATTGTAATAATGATGATAATAAAGATGATAATGATGATTATAATAATGAATATGATAGGAATGATGAGAATTATGATAATAATGATGATGATAACAATAATAGTCTGCATTTATAATGAAAAAGGAGAAAGAAAATCAATCCCAGAAGTTGAAAAAGCAGCAAAATCTAGCGAAATATAGCCTTTTCAGAGTGTACGCATTTCAATGATGGTTTTGGCTATTATTAGCGTAATAATGATAACTTTACTCAGATTAATCATGACAATAATGATGATAAAATTGAGAATCATGCGAACTGTGATAAAAGTATGATTTTATGAAGAATTCTGATAATAACAGGAATACCTGTATTATTATTATTATATTTATTATTATTATTATTATCACAATAGAAAATATATAACTGTGATAATAACATTAATAACAATTATAATGGTAATAATATAATTATAATTATAATTATAGTAGTAATCATCATATTGTTATTATTATTACTACTGTTATTATTATCAATAATATTATGTATATTATTAGTATAATTGCCAAAATAAGTATTATAACTGAGATAATTATAATAATAACGATAATAATCGAAATAATGATATTAATACGTATTATAAAATCGTTATAATTGTCATTATTTTCGCTATTATTATCACTAATATTGTTTTTATTGTTATTATTATTTCTAATAAGAGTATAATTACCAAAAACAATATATATGGCGCCAGTAATTACAATAATAATTATGATAATGATGATAATGATGATATTTATTGCAATAATTTCAATAATTATGTTAATAATAATAATAATAGACGCAATTTATAATGAAAAAAGGAAAAAGCAAAAAAATAAAATAAATAAATAAATACGTTTTTTTCCAATTTCAATGATGATTTCGGCAATTATTAGTATAATAATGATAACTTTAATCAGATTTGTATTAAACATGACAATAATTATGATAAAATTGAGTATAATGAGAACTGTGATAAAAGTGTGATTTTATCAAGAATTATGATAATAACAGGAATGCTTGAATTATTATTATTATTTTGATTATTATTATCATTATTATTATTATTATTTTTATTTTCATTATTATTATTATTTTTATTATCATTATTATTACAATTATTTTCACAATATAAATTTTATAACTGTAATAATAACACTAATAACAATTATAATGGTAATAATAATTATAAAACTAATCATAATATTGTTATTATTATTATTATTTTTATTATTGGTATTATTGCAAAAATAAATATTGTCATTGAAATAATTTAAATGATAACGATAATAATTAAAGCAATGATATTAATACGTATTATAAAATCGTTATTATTGTCATTATTTTTGTTATTATTATTATTATTATTATTATTGTTTCTATTGTTTTTATTATTTCTACTAATATTTTAATTACCTCAAAATTTATATGACGCCACAAATTACAATAACAATTATAATAATGATGATAATGATGATGATTATTGCAATAATTGTAATTATGATTATTAGTAATGATGATAATGATGAGAATGAAGATAATAATGATGATAATAACAATAATAGTCTCCATTAATAATTAAAAAAGGAAAAAGAATAATAATCACAAAAGTCGAAAAAACAGTAAAATCTAGCGAAATCTAACCTTTCAGATACACGTTTATGCAAAAATGCCGTTTTTTCGATTTCAATGATGATTTTGGCAATTATTAGTGTATTAATAACTTCTATCAGAATTTTATTAATCATGACAATAATGACGATAAAATTGAGAATAATGAAAACTTTGATAAAAGTATGATTTTATCACGAATTATGATAATAGCGGGAATGCTTGTACTATCATTATTATTATTATTATTATTATTATTATTATTATTATTATCATTATTATTATTATTATTATCATCATCATTATCATTATTATTTTTATTATTATTATTATTATTATTATTATTATTATTATTACAATAAAAAATATTATAATTGTAATAATTTACGCTAATAACAATTATAATGGTAATAATAATTATAATAGTAATCATAATATTGTTATTATTATTACTACTGTTATTATTATCATTATTATTATTAGTAGTAATATAATTGCAAAAATAAATATTACAACTGAAATAATTACAAAAATAACGATAGAAATTGAAATAATGATATTAACACGTATTATAAAATCGTTTTTATTAACATTATTTTCGTTATTATGATTATTATTATTATTTATATTGTTATTATTATTTTTACTAATAGTATAATTATCAAAATAATATATATGGCGCCAGGAATTACAATAATAATGATGATAATGATGATAATTATTACAATAATTGCATTTATGATAATAATAATAATGATAATGATGATACTGATGAGATTGTGAGAATGATGAGAATGATGAGAATGACGATAATAATGATGATAATAACAATAATAGTCTCCATTTATAATAAAAATGGAAAAAGAAAAAAATCCCATTAATTGAAAAAGCAGCAAAATCTAGCGAAATATAGCCTTTTCAAGAGTGAACGCATAAATGCCTTTTTTTCGATTTCAATGATGGTTTTGGCAATTATTAGCGTAATAATGATAACTTTTATCAGAATTGTTTTAATCATGACAATAATGATGATAAAATTAGGAATAATGCGATAAAAGTATGATTTTATCAAGAATTATGATTATAACGGGAATGCTTGTATTATTATTATTATCATTATTATTATTATTATTATTATTATTATTATTATTATTATTATTATTATTATTATCATTATTATCATTATTATTATTATTATTATTATTATTATTATTATTATTACAATAAAAATATTATAAATGTATTATTTTACACTAATAACAATTACAATAGTAATAATAATCATAATAGTAATCATAATATTGTTATTATTATTACTACTATTATTATTATCATGATTATTATTTTTATTATTAGTATAATTGCAAAAATAAATATTATAAATGAAATAATCACATAAATGACGATAGTTATTGAAATAATGATATTAACACGTATTTTAAAATCGTTATTATTGTCATTATTTTTGTTATTATTATTTTTAAAATTGTTTCTATTGTTATTATTATTCCTACTTATAGCATAATTACCAAAACATATATATATATATATATGGGGCCTGTAATTACAATAATAATGACAATAATTATGATAATAAGGATAACTATTGTAATATTTGCTATAAGGATAATTATTGCAATATTTGCAATAATGATGATAATCATTGCAATAATTGCAATAATGATAATTATTGCAATATTTGCAATAATTATAAGTATTGCAATACGTGCAATAATGATGATAACGATGGTTATAATTGCAATAATGATAATTATTGCAATAATGATGATAATTATTGCAATAATTGCTATGATGCTGACAATTATTGCAATAATTGAAATAATGATGATAATAATGATTATAATGATGATGATAATGATGATAATGATGATAATGATGAGAATAATGATAATAATAACAATAATAGTGTCCATTTATAATAGAAAAAAGGAAAAAGAAAAAATCCCAATAGTCGAAAAAGCAGCAAAATCTAGTGAAATATAGCCTTTTCAGAGTGCACGCAAAAAATGCCGTTCTTTCCGATTTCAATGTTGATTTTTGTAATTATTAGTGTAATAATGATAAGTTTTATCAAAATTGTAATAGTAATGACAATAATGATGATAAAATTTTGAATAATGAGAATTGTGGTAAAAGTCTGATTTTATCGAGAATTCTGATAATAAAAGGAATACTTGTATTATTATTATTATTATTATTATTATTATTATTATCATTATTAATATCATTATTACAATAACAAATATTATAACTGTAATAATAACACTAATAACAATTATAAAGGTAATAATAATTATAATAGTAATCATAATATTATTATTATTATTATTACTGTTATTATTATCAGTATTATTATTTATATTATTATAATAATTAAAAATAAATATTATAACTGAAATAATTACAATAATAGTGTTAATCATTGAAATAATGACATTAATACGTAGTCTAAAATCGTTATTATTGTCATTATTTTTGTTATTATTATTATTGTTTCTGTTTATATTTTTATTTCTACTAATATTATTATTACGAAAAAAATATATATGGCGCTTGTTATTACAATAATAATAATAATAATAATGATAATGATGATAATTATTTAAGTAATTACAATAATGATGATAATATTGATGATAATGATGATGATAATAACAATAATAGTCTCCATTTATAATAAAAAAAGGAAAAAAAAAAAATCCCAATAGTCGAAAAGGCAGCAAATCTAGCGAAACATAGCTTCATTGGAGTTAACGGAAAAATGCCGTTTTTTCGATTTCAATGATGATGTTGGCAATTATTAGTGTAATAGTGATAACTTTTATCAGAATTGTATTAATCATGACAATAATGATAAAACTTAGAATAATGAGAACACTGATAAGAGTGTGATTTTATCAAGAAGTCTAACAATAATGGGAATACTTGTATTAATATTATTATTATCATTATTATTATTATTATTATCATTATTACAATAAAAAAAATATTTTAACTGTAATAATAACACTAATGATAATTATAATGGCAATAATAATTATAATAGTAATGATAATATTGTTATTATTATTAATATTGCTATTGTTATCATTATTTTTATTTTCATCATCAGTATAATTGCAAAAATAAATATTATAACTGAAATAATTACAATAATAACGATAATAATTGAAAAAATGATATTAGTACGTATTATGAAATCGTTATTTTTGTCATTATTTTTGTTATTATTAATTATATTATTGTTTCTATTGTTATTATTATTTCTACTAATAGTATAATTACCAAAACAAATATATATGGCGCCAGTAATTACAATAGTAATGATAATAATGATGATAATGATTATAATTAGTGCAATAATTGCAATAAAGATGATAATAATGATGATAATGATGATAATAATGGTGATAATGATAATAATGATGATAATGATGGTAATTATTATAATAATGATGATAATAACAATAATAGTCTCCATTTATAATAAAAAAGGAAAAATAAAAAAATCCCAAAATTCGAAAGAGCAGCAAAATCTAGCGAAATATAGCTATTTCAGAGTGTATGCATTAATAATTGTTTTTCGATTTCAATGATGGTTTATGCAATTATTATTGTAATAATAATAAATTTTATCAGAATTGAATTAATCATGATAATTATGATGATAAAATTGAGAATAATGAGAACTGTGGTAAATTACTACTATTATTATTATTACTATTATCATCATCATTATTATTATTATTATCATTATTATAAAATATAATAACTGTTATAATAACACAAATAACAATTATAATGTAATAATAATTATAATAGAAATCGTAATATTGTTATTATTATTACTTCTGTTATTATTATCATTATGATCATTTTTATTTTTAATATAATTGGTAAAATGTATATAACTGAAATAATTACAATAATAACGATAATAATCAAATAAATGATATGAAAACGTATTATAAAATCGTTATTATTGTCATTACTTTTGTTATTATCATTGTCATTATTGATTCTATTGTTATTATTATTTCTATTAATAGCATAATTACCAAAAAATATATATGGCGCCAGTAATTACAATAATAATGATAATAATGATGATAATGATGATAATTATTGCAATATTTGCAATAATGATGAAAATAATGATGATAATTTTAATGATAATAATGATAATGATAAGAATTATGAGAATGATGATAATAATGATGATAATAACAATAATAATGTCCATTTATAATAAAAAAGGAAAAAGAAAAAAAATCCCAAAAGTTTAGAAAGCAGCAAAATCTTGTGAAATATAGGCTTTTCAAAGTGTACGCAAAAATGCCGTTTTTTTCGATTTCAATTATGATTTTGGCAAATATTAATGTAATAATGTTAACTTTTATCCGAATTGTATTAATCACGACAATAATGATGATAGAATATAGAATAATGAGAACTGTGATAAAAGTGTGATTTTATCGAGAATAATTGTATTATTATTATTATTATTATTATTATTATTATTATTATTATTATTATTATTATTATTACAATTAGAAATATTATAACTGTAATAATAGCACTATTGACAATTATAATGGTAATAATAATTATAATAGTAATCATAATATTGTTATTATTATTACTACTTTTATTTTTATCATTATTATTATTTATACTATTATAATAATTGTAAAAATAAAACTATTACTGTAATAATTACAATAATAACGATAATATAAATAATTATATTAATAAGCATTATAAAATCCTTATTATTGTTATTATTTTTATTATTATTATTATTATTATTATTATTATTATTATTATTATTATTATTGTTTCTACTATTATTATTATTTCAACTAATAGAATAATTACCAAACAAATATATATGGTGCCAGTAATTACAATAATAATGATAGTAATGATGATAATGATGATAATTATTGCAATAATTGCAATACTGATGATAATAATGATGAAAATTATGAGAATGATGATAATAATGATGATAATACCAATAGTAGCCTCCATTTATAATAAAAAAAGAAAAATAAAAAAATCCCAAAAGTCGAAAAAGCTGCGAAATGTAGCCTTTACAGATTGTAAACAAAAATCCCATTTTTTCGATTTCAATGTTGATTTTGGCAATCATTAGTGTAATATTGATAACTTTTATCAGAATTGCATTAATCATGACAATAATGATGATATAATTGAGAATAATGAGAATTGTGATAAAAGTTTGATTATATCGAGAATTCTGATAATAACTTGTATTATTATTATTATCATTATTATTATTATTATTATTATTATTATTATTATTATTATTATCATCATCATCATTATCATTATTACAATACAAAATATAATAACTGAAATAATAACACTAATTATTATTATCACTTTTATTATTTTTATCATTAGTATAGTTGCAAATAATATATCATAACTGAAATAATTACAATAATAACAATAATAATTGAATTGATGATATTAATACGTATTATAAAATCCTTATTATTTTCATTATTTTTGTTATTATTATAATTAGTATTATTTCTATTGCTATTATTATAATTATTGTTTCTATTGTTATCATTATTTCTACTAACAGTATAATTACCAAAACAATATATATGGGCCAGTAATTACAAAAATAATGATAATTATGATGATAATGATGATAATAATGATGATAATGATTAGAATGATGAAAATAATGATGATAATAATGATGATAATAACAATAAAAGTCTCCATTTATAATAAAAAAGGAAAAAGAAAAATAATCCCAAAAGCCGAAATATAGCCTTTGCAGAGTGAACCTAATAATGCCATTTTTTTCAATTCCAATGATGATTTTGGCCATTATTAGTGTAATAATGATAATTTTTATCAGAATTGTATTAATCATGACAATAATGATGATAAAATCGAGAATAATTAGAACTGTGATAAAAATTATTATTATTGTTATTATCATTATTATTATTAGTATTATTATTATCATTATTATTATTACAATAAAAAATATTATAACTGTATTAATAAGACTAATAACAATTATAATGGTAATAATAAATATAATAGTAATCACAATATTGTTATTATTATTACTACTGTTTTTATTATCATTATTATTATTTCTATTATTATAACAATTGCAAAAATAAATATTATAACTGAAATAATTACAATAATAACGATAATAATTGAAATAATGATATCAATAAGTATTATAAAATCGTTATTATTGTTATATTTTTGTTATTATTATTATAACTATTGTTTTTATTGTTATTATTATTTCTACTAATAGTTTATTTACCAAAAAAATATATATGGTGACAGTGATTACAATAAAAGTGATAATCATGATGAGAAAGATGATGCAATAATTGCAAAAATGATGATAATAATGATGATAATGATGATGATAATTATGAGAATGATGATAATAATTATGTGAATGACAATAATAAAATCCCAAAAGTCAAAGAAGCAGTAAAATCTAACAAAAAATATAGCCTTTTCAGAGTGTACGCAAAAATGCAGTTTTTTTCGATTTCAATGATTTTGGCAATTATTAGTGTAATAATGATGACTTTTATCAGAATTCTATTAATCATGAACATAATGATGATAAAATTGAAAATAATGAGTTCTGTGATAAAAGTGTGATTTTATTAAGGATTCTGATAATGACAGGAATACTTGTATTATTATTATTATTATTATTATTATTATTATTATTATTATTATTATTATTATTATTGTTGTCGTTATTATTATTATTAATATTATTATTAATATACAAAATATTATAACTGTAATAATAATACTAATAACAATTATAATGGTAATAATAATTATAATAGTAACCACAATATTGTTATTATTATTACTACTGTTATTATTATCACTATTATTATTTCATTATTAGTATAATTGCAAAAATAAATATTATAACTGAAATAATTACAATAATAACGTTAATAATTGATATAATGATATCAATACGTATTATAAAATCATTATTATTGTCATTATTTTTGTTATTATTATCATTATTGTTTCTGTTGTTGTTATTATTTCTACTAATAGTATAATTACCAAAAACATATATATGGCGCCAGTTATTACAATAATAATGATAATAATGATGATAATGATGATAGTTATTGCAATAATTGCAATAATGATGATAACAACGATGATAATGATGATGATATTGATGATAATGATGAGAATGTTGAGAATGATGATAATGATGATGATAATAACAATAATAGTCTCCATTCATAATAAAAAGAGGATAAAGAAATAAAATCCTAAAATCCAAAAGAGCAGCAATTTTTTTTTTTTCGATTTCTATGTTGACTTTAACAATTATTAGTGTAATTATGATGACTTTTATCAGAATTGTATTAACCATGCGAATAATGAGGATAAAATTGTGAATAATGAGATATGTGATAAAAGTGTGATTTTATTAAGAATTCTGATAATAACCGGAATACTTGCATTATTATTATTACTATTATTATTATTATTAATAATATTATTATTACTATAAATAATATCATAACTGTAATAATAACACTAATAACAATTATAATGGTAATAATAATTATAATAGTCATCACAATTTTGTTATCAATATTATTATTTTTATTATAAGTATAATTGCAAAAATAAATATTATAACTGAAATAATTACAATAAAAACGATAATAATTGAAATAATTATATCAATACGTATTATAAAATCGTTATTATTGTCATTATTTTTGTTATTATTATTATTATTATTGTTTCTATTATTATGATGATTATTTTTATTATTGTTTCTATTATTATGATTATTATTATAATTATTGTTTGTATTGATATTATTATTTCAACTAATAGTATAATAACAAAAACAAATATGTATTGCGCCAGTAATTGTAATAATAATGATAACAATGATGATAATGATGATAATAATGAAGATGATGATGATGATAATGATGATAATGATGAGAATGATGATAATAATGATGATAATAACAATAATAGTCTCCATATATAATAAAAAAGGAAAAATAAAAAAAAAGGAAAAGTCGAAAAAAGTACCAAAATCTACCCTTATCAGATGATACGCAAATATGCCTTTTTTTATTTCAATGATAATTTTAGCAATTATTAGTGTAATAATGATATTTTGTATCAGATATGTATTTATCATGACAATGATAATGATAAAATTGAGAATAATGAGAACTGTGATAAAAGAATTCAGATAACAGGAATACTTGTATTATTATTATTATTATTATTATTATTATTATTATTATTATTATTATTATTATTATTATTCCAATAAAAAATATTATAACTGTAATAATAACACTAAAAACAATTATAATGGTAATAATAATTATAATAGTAATCATAATATTGTTATTAACATTACTACTGTCATTATTATCATAATTATTTTTTTATTATTAGTATAATTACAAAAATAAATATCATAACTGAAATAATTACAAAAATAACGATAATTATTGAAATAATAATATTAATACGTATTATAAAATCGTTATTTCTGTCATTTTTTTGTTATTATTATTATTTTTATTGTTTCTTTTGTTATTATTATTTGTATTGTTTCTTTTGTTAATATTATCTTTAGTAATAGTATAATTACCAAAAAAAAATATATATTTGGCGCCAGTAATTACAATCATAATAATGATGATAATGATAATTATTGCAATAATTGCAATAATGATGATAATAATGATGATAATGATGATGATAATGATGATAATGATGAGAATGATGAAAATGATGAGACGAATGATGATAATAACAATAATAGTCTCCATTTATAATAAAAAAAGGAAAAATAAAAATATCCCAAAAGTCGAAAAAGCAGCAAAATCTAGGGAAACATAGCCTTTTCAGAGCGTACGCAAAAATGCCGTTTTTTTCGATTTCAATTATGATTTTGGCAATTATTAGTGTAATAATGATATTTTTTTATCAGAATTGTATTAATCGCGACAATAATGATGATAAAATTAAGGATAATGAGAACTGTGATAAAAGTGTGATTTTATCAAGAATTCCGATAATAACAGGAATACTTGTATTATTATTATTATTATTATTATTATTATTATCATTATTACAATAAAATATCATAACTGTAATAATAACACTAATAACAATTATAATGGTAGTAATAATTATAATAATAATCATAATATTGTTATTATTATTAATACTGTTATTATTATCATTATTATTATTTTTATTATTAGTATAATTGCAAAAATAAATATTATAACTGAAATAATTACAATAATAACGATAATAATTGAAATAATGATATTAATACGTATTATAAAATCCTTACTATTGTCATTATTTTCGATAATAATTTATTATTATTATTATTATTGTTTCTATTGTTATTATTATTTCTACTAATAGGATAAGTACCAAAAAAAAAAAAAAATATATATATATATATGGCGCCAATAATTACAATAATAATGATAATAATGATGATGATGATGATAACTATTGCAATAATTGCAATAATGATGATAATAATGATGATAATTATTGCAATAATTGCAATAATGATGTTAATAATGATGATAATAATGATGAGAATGATGATAATAATGATATAATAACAATAATAGTCTCCATTTATTATTAAAAAAAAGGAAAAAGAAAAATAATCCCAAAAGTCGAAAAAGCAGCAAAATTTAGCGAAATGTAGCCTTTTCAGAGTGTACGCATATATGCTGTTTTTTCGATTTAAATTATGAATTATCAGAATTGTATTTAATCATGGCAATAATGACGATAAAATTGAGAATAATGAGAACTGTGATAAAAGTGTGGTTTTATCAAGAATTCTGATAATAACAGGAATACTTGTCTTATTATTATTATTATTATTATTATTATCATTATTATTATTATTATTATTATTATTATTACAATGAAAATATTATAACTGTAATAATAACACTAATAAGAATTATAATGGTAATAATATTTATAATAGTAATCATAATATTGTTATTATTATTACTACTGTTATTATCATTATTATTATCTTTATTATTAGTATAATTGCAAAAAATAAATATTATAACTGAAATAATTGCAATAATAACGATAATAATTGAAATAATGATATTAATACGTATCATAAAATCGCTCTTATTGTCATTATTTTTGTTATTACTATTATTATTATTATTGTTTCTATTGTTATTATTACACAAAATACATTTATCACCCAATTTTATGTTTTTCTGTTACTCTATTTATTATTCCGTCATTATAGGGAATTTGTAAAACATAGCGCTCATTCTTTCCTTAATACATTATTTTCCCCCTCGGGTCTACTGTACATCTATAACTCGGATAATAACGCAGATTCTTCATCATGCTTTTATTAATGAAGTACTCCTCTGATACTGGAGTTATCATCAGTATTATTGTTATTATTATTATTATGATTATTTTTTTTATTATTATCACTATCACTATTACTATACATTACTATTACTACTACGACTATTATTATCATTATCATTATCATTATTATTATTAGTAGTAGTAGTAGTAGTAGTAGTTTTTATAATTATTATTGTCTTTTTATAATTATTATTGATTGTCTTTTTATAATTATTAATGATTGTCATCAGCATTATTACCAGTTATTTGATTATTTGTGTAATAGGAATAGTAGGGGTAGTTGTGATAATAGCAGTACTGGAATGATTATGATATAAAGATTGTATTAATTATAATAAAAATGCTAAAACAACCATAGCAGCAACAGCAATAATAATAATATAAGAGTTTCTCATATCTAGTCTCTAAATCCACGTTTTCTTACGTCTACTGCCTTCAAAGAAACGCGTAATTTTTGCATGTCGTGTCTTTCTTTTAATTGGTTTTGGCAAAAAGAAAGATACCTACTACTGAGTCAACCCAAAGAAATGTTTATTTTGCAGGAATATGTAGATAAATGTGTTTTTAGTATTTGTATATGCTAAAGCACCATATAAAGCATCAACTACCCCTAGAAAAATAGTATAGTCTTTCCTCGGCCTTCCAGAAACACCCCATGGCATTTCGCGGTAACATGATAAAACATGAAATAATGCGAAATGCTGAAGTAACGTTAATTGACAACTCTGCCCCTACAGCTGCATTCCTGCATTGCCTGGAACGACCAGACAGTTTTTGTTTCACCGGGAAAGAATGAAGATAATGTCTCTGTTGGTTTCCTTATATAGGGAATGCCATTGAGTTTTTTCTTCCCTGTACCCTCTTACACGGTTGTTTCTTTTCTCCTTTATTGTTTTCCGATGTATTTCAGTTTCAGAGATTGTAATGAGTATAATGAGAATTTTGATATGATTATGATTCTAATAATAATTTTGATAATGGGAATAATTGCAATAATAATAATATTACTACTACTATTATTATTATCATTACTACTTCTATTACTCATTATTATCTTTATTATAATTATTATTATTACTTTTATGATTAATATTATTACATAAATATAATAATAGTAGTAGTAGCAATAATGAAACTAGTAATATAATATTGTTATTTACAAATATTATAATATTGTTTTTTACAAAAATAATTATAACTAATAATTACAATAATATCGATAATACTGAAAATGATGACATTAATTATTATAACATTTTTTTATTGTTATTATTATTGCTATTATTAATATTTTAATTACTATAATTGCTAAAAATATAACAATTACAATCATAACGATGATAAAAATTCTTCTTGTTACTGTTATTACTTTTTTAGTATTACTGTTATTTACACTATTAGTATAATCACCCAAAAATATATATGACGGCAATAATTAAAACACTAATAATGATGGTAATGATAATAACGATAATAATTTCAATGATGATTGTGATAATGATAAAAGTAATAGAGTCCACTGATAATAAAAGGGAAAAAATTAGCAAAAGTCGAAAAAGAGGCAAATTCTAGCAAAATATAGCCTTTTGAGAGTAGACTCCAAAATGTTTCTTCGATTTCAGTGATGATTTTGGCAATTATTAGGATAATAATAAAAACCATAATTGTGTTAATCATGACAATAATGGTGATGAAAATGAGAATGAGAATTTTGACAAAATTATAATTATAATTTGATGATAATGGGAATACTTGCAAAAATAATATAATATAAACTATTATTATTATTATTATTATTATTATTATCATTATTATAATTACTACTTTTATTGTTAGTACTATTACAAAAATATAACCAATAAAAACAATACTAAAGGTAATAATAATAATAATCATAGTAATATTTTCATCATTGTTGTTAATATTCTCATTATCATTATTATTAGTAGTAGTGTAATTACAAAATATATAACTTATAATTACAATAATATGGATAGTAGTTAATATCATGATGATAATTTTTATAGCAATTGGCTATATTACAATAATATGGATAGTAATTGTTATAGATGGACTAATTAGTACTATAATTAGTTGCACTGATAAGTTTTTTGTTTAAATGATACTCGTTTACTATATATACATTTTTCATTTCGGTATTCCTCTCATAATTTAAGTATCTAATAGGTTTTGAGGTGACCTGGCATAATACTTAAACTAGCAACTAGTAAAAGGTTTCGGAATCCTAATCGACCTATGGTCCGGTGGCTGACTCGAGCTCACTCCTTGGCTGACTCCGACAACTGGCTTTCAGTCAGCCACTCCACCATATTGTACAGCTCGAGTTTAGCGTGTCTGCCTATGGTCACTCTCGTATTTTATGTTGATGTATTATATACATTCTAGGATGTTTAGGTTAGGAGTTGGATTGTGTTTTGTTTTTCTAATATATATATATATATATATATATATATATATATATATATATATAATAATAATGTATTATTAATGTACATAAAAAAATAGCGAATACAGTTACTGTGTTCATCCATGTATTTTCTTTTTACCTGGACAAAAGTTTGAACTTGCTACGGGCACCAGATAATACCCTAGACTTTAAATGTTCCATAACAAATGGGGGCCCGTCCGGGATAATCAGTGAATATAGTGATACGGTAAATATAGTTAATGGCATAGTGCATATTATACGTGAAACAGTGAATATTGTCAAAAAAAAAATCTTACTACTTGTTATATTTTATCGTTCTTATATTTTTTCAAATGATGTCTGCATGGAGGTCAGTGTTGTCAGCATGATTAAGCAGACTTGTATCACAGTAACTTGTATTTATGGTAAGGTTTTGATGTTGGGTAACGTACTTGGTACGTTTTGACGTTGCATTGTGTTTAACATGGCTCCGTTTAATATAAATTATTTCATATCTGAACCTTCTCTTGATTTATTGGTGAATACTATTAACAAAGACGATCGGAAGGCACTTGCTGGTCATTATGAAATTGAAATTAGAGCTTGCATGACAAAAGCAGTGATACAAAGTATTGTTATTGAAAGTCTAGTAAATTCAGACATTCTTCCCATGTCTGCGTTATCTTTATGTGATAACGTACCTCATGAGGAAAATAGTAACATTTGAGAAGTAACTGAATTACGAAACCTAGAGCTTAGAAAATTAGAATTAGAGATTCAGATTGGGTAAAGAGCCGGCTTTAGTCAACAAAAAACCACGCTTCGATATTAGCAAACACTCAAAATTAGTTCCTCTCTTTGATGAACAAAACCCCGAGGAATTTTTCTTACAATCTGAGAAAATTGCAGAAAGCTTAGACTGGCCTGAAGAGAGCTGGGCAGTGATGATCCACACAGCTTTTACTGGACAAGCTAAGAGAGTGTTCACTAATTTACCAAAAGAGATATGTAAAGATTATGATGCTGTGAAAGATATAATTCTTCAAGCTTATGATTTAGTCCCAGAAGTTTCGAAATCTAAGAAAATTGGAGTCACAGACTTACGTAGAATATGCTGCTGCTGAGAAAGAGAGACTTTTACAACGCTGGTTGAGATTTAGAAATGTTCAGACATTCACTGATTTAAAAGAGTTGACATTATTAGAGGAGTTTAAGTGCTCTGTCAGTGTTGATATAAAATTGTATTTAGATGAACGAGAAGTGACCACTTTAAGTAAAGCAGCAATACTTGCTGACAATTTTCCATTAACTCATAGTAGACGCAAAACCCAGAGTTATCTTTGTGCTGGAAGGAAGTCAGGAGGTAGTGAAGAGTCAGGTGATCAGGGTGCTAGACCTAGTAAAATTGTTAATTCTGCTCAAGGGATAAATAAAATAGGAGTAGACAAGATTGATTCTTCAGTAACTTGTTTCTCTTGTAAACAACGTGGCCATGTAATCGCTTTGTGCCCTTAATTAGCTGCTAAAAATGTCGCTAAGGGAGTGACTTCGCTTACTGTTGATTTAGTGGAAGAGACTGATGTTAATACCTCCAGTGATGTTAAGTCTGATATTTTTGAGCCGTTTATTTTCACGGGATCGGTTGCAAGTGCCATGTCCTCAGATAAGAGTTACCCTGTTCGGATTTTGAGGGATACCGCTTCTTCCCAGAGTGTATTAGTTAAGGCTTCTTGGAGTTCACGACTATCCTCTACCTGTGAGCGGAGCAACTTTGTTTCTAGGGAATGACGTACCTGGCGAATGCGTTGTACCTGACCTCTCCGACTTATGTACCTAATTTTGATAACTTGATAATTAGTTAATTATTTAATTATAAATAGGGTAATGAGGAAAAGCTTAATTCTGTGAAAGAGGTCAGTATTATAACTCGTGACATGCTAATTGATGCACAGCGTAAGGATAAAGAGCTATGCAAATATTTCAGTCTTGTTGATGATTCACAGCCACTCGATAGTATGTACTACTTAAATTCTGGTGTATTAATCCGGCAACAGACACCTTTACGGAAATTCATCAAGTAGTTGTTCCTTTTCTTTATAGACAAGATGGCATAAGTCTTGCTCATGATACTAATGGAGGTCACTTGGGAGTTTTCAAAACCTACTATAAAATTCTCGAACACTTTTACTGGCCAAAAATGAAAAAGGATATGTCATCATATTGTAAAACGTGTCATTATTGCCAGGTTGCAGGGAAATCTAACGAAATAATTCCCCCTGCCCCGCTTCACCCCATTCCGATAGTTGCTCAACCTTTTAACCACATCTTAATTGACTGTGTCGGACCATTACCGAAAACCAAATGTGGTAATCAGTACTTACTGACGATCATGTGTGCTACAACCCGTTACCCAGAGGCTGTCCCACTTCGGAATCTAACCGCAAAAAGTGTGGTTAAATCTAATCAATTTTTTTACTCAGTTTTGGATCCCAAATAAAGTACAGTCTGATCAAGGTGCAAACTTTACATCCGGTCTCTTTCAACATGTCATGAATGAATTATCAATTAAGCAATATTTGTCCACTGCTTATCACCCTGAATCACAAGGAGCCATAGAGAGATTTCATCAAACATTCAAATGTATGTTGAGGAAATATTGTGTAGAGGTGGAAAAAGACTAGGATGAAGGTGTTGATATGTTACTGTTTGCTCTCAGGGAAAGCAAACAAGAGTCTCACGGTTTTTTTTCTATTTGAACTGGTGTATGGCCATGAAGTTCGAGGTCCATTAAAGCTATTAAAAGAGAGTTGGGTATCAGAGGAACATGTGATGCCATTAAAATATGTCCATATTTTTAAAGAGAGACTACTGCATGTTCGTGATTTTGCCATGAAAAATGTGTTGAATGCTCAAGGCGTCATGAAAGAACAATATGACAAGAAGGTTGAAATATTCTTTTTTTAACCAGGACAGTTAGTGCTACTGCTTCTCCCTCTTTCGAAAAATGCTTTACAATCTAAGTATTTTGGTCCCTATCGCATTAAAGAAAGAAAAGGTAATGTAAATAGCGTTATAGAGACCGTAGAAGGCAGGAACGTTTACTTCATGTAAATCTAATTAAGCCTTATCACAGCAGAGAAGCAGTGATAGAGCACAAAGTGTTAGTTGTAATCTCAGAAGCAGAAGAGTTTTGAATAGATGACCCAGTAAAGCTGAACAACAGTGACATTTTGACTAATCTTAACTCAAAATTACAGCATCTGTCATCTCGTCAATCTGAAGAGTTGGTACTTCTCTTGAAGGAATACCGGTGTGTGTGTATTGATGTCCCGTGACCTTGCAGAGGTGTGCAACACCTCTGCAAAGTGACTCGCTCCGACTCCTTTCCTCTACCGCGCTTGGATGATGTCATCGGTGGTATCGGCAGAGCTCAGTTCGTTACAAAAATCGACTTGCTGAAGAGATAGTACCAGGTGGTGCTGACGGAGAACGCCAGAAAGAATAGCCGCTTTTGTCAACCCCGACGGTCTCTTCGAATACAAGGTCATGCCGTTTGGGTTGAGGAACGCCCCAGGAACTTTTCAGAGGTTGATTAATGGTGTCATTCGAGACTTGGAAGGTGTTCAAGCATACCTGCACGACCTCGTCATCACGTCGGATACATGGGAAGAACACCTCGAGCGACTTCGAGCTTTACTCGCACAGCTTGCTGAGGCTGAGCTGACGATTAACCTGGCGAAGAGCGAGTTCGGGCACGCCAAAGTCATTTTCCTGGGTCACGTGGTTGGGGGAGGGACAGTGGCACCCGTCACTGCCAAAGTTGAGGCGATCTTGCAGTACCCGACCCCTGTTGCCTCTTTTCCATCAGCTATAATAAATTATCTCCTCAGTGTCTGATATAATCTTTACAGTTCATACTAGTCATATTCCTCTCACTGATTTAACTCTTCAAACTTGTATCAATTAGTTAAGATAAATGAGAATTTACACATTATTTATTAACTGAAAAATATTATATAGCCAAAATGTAAAGCCAATCACATAAATTGATATGCCAATATTACAACATCTGAGTTCATTATAATCCAATACAATAATTATGCCACCTTGAATATCCATATTTTAGTTTTAACAAATAGCTTGCCGCTTTACTCTAAATTTTAACATGCAAGCAACTACCTAATATCAATTTAAGCAAGCTGTTATTAATTATGAAATTAGAGCAAACAATGTCAATGCCTAAAATGGATATAAGCAAAAAGTAAAAGAATTCCTTTTTCCACATGCAATGATTGAAATCATAAAAATCTTAGTAAACAAATTGAATTACAGAAAATATTGAAAACTATATTTAAGCAAGATGAACTACTTACACCAAGCAATTTAAAATACTAAGTTAATGGCCTTATACAATTACTAACTTAAACTTAAGATTATCTCCATTAAAAAATAAACGAGTACACTTCAAAAATGGACAGCAAATATCTTATACTTAATCAGGTAATCATAATACTAAATTAATATCGTTAAGCAGTAACTAAATCAAGCAAAAATTTATCCTAGAAAATACCTAACTGATACATGCATTATGCAAACACAACATTATTTTTACGCTCCACTGGAAATTAATAATCTTCATCACTGTTAAGTCACACTTCCGTAGAGCTAAAATCTCTTAAAGGTAATTCATTAATACCTCACTTTCTAAACTAACTTTCAACTAAAATTCAAATCTATATGTACTCAATTATATAATTCTTCAATCTTGACAATCAAATATATAATTATTCCATTATATAATTCTTACTTCCAAAATTAAGAAATAATCCCTAATACTACTTAATCCACATTATCCATAGCACATTCCCGTCCACTATGTTCCCTCAAGATAAGGCACTAAATCACTTCAACCGGGCTTACCAAGATATGCCACAAAAATGACATGGCTACTGGATGCTACTCCGAAATCTAATCCACCGTTTGTCTGTCACTAACCGTCTTTTATTCCCGATATGGGAGCCCATCCGGCCACACCCTTAACAGTTATCATGAATATAATATATTTTTTTTTTCACTAATTTGAAAGATACCTGTGTCAGGACTTTCCTGTGTCCCAGCAAATATTCAACACTGAATTTATCACTTTAAACTTTTCTACCTGCCAGATAATTTAATTTTCTTGTTCCCAGACTGGTGTGTTGTAATAAGTGATCGCTTCAAACTAGTTATTGTTTTCGCACTCGTGACTTCTTTTTTTACTTCTGTTAGTCAGTCACGTGGCGTCACTTGGTCACAAGATGTTTTCAACACTTTGACATCATGGTGCGCCTCTATTTTTTTGTTGACCACATTTTTTTTTTTTTTTTTTGTCTGGAGTCCGCTCGAATCCTCGCAATGTTATTCTATTTTTGATGTCTCGTCCCGGCTTGTTTGTTTCACCCGTTCATGTAGCATCCGTTTTGCCCTCGCGTTGTTCACGTGATAATGCTTTCGTGTGTCTACGACAACCCCGACAGACCGCAAGTCTCTGCAACGCTTTCTTGTAATGGCTGGTTAGTACAGGAGGTTCTGTCCTAATTTCGCTCACGTATCTTCCCCTCTAACAGACTTGATTAGCCCTAAGAAGCAATTTACGTGGACGTCAAAATGTCAAGAATCTTTTGAGAAAATACGAGCCATGCTTACGTCTCCTCCAGTCCTGACGTCTCCTGATTTTGAGAAAACATTCTGCCTGCACATCGACGCGAGTGACAGCGGAGCGGGAGCTGTGTTGCTACAGGCTCGCCCCGACGATGTACTTATGCCTGTCTGTTACTATTCGTCCAAGTTTAAAAAGCACCAGAAAAGTTACTTGGATAGAGCAAAACACTCAATAACTGTCTACAGTGATCATAATCCTTTAAAGTTCTTAGATAAAATGAAAAATCAGTGGTTAATGAGATGGTCTTTAATAATACAGCAATTCCATCTAGAGATAAAACATATAAAAGGGAAAGAAAACGTCTTAACTGATAGGCTTTCGAGAGTATAGTGAACTAAGTTGAAATTTACTTATACATTTCCTTTAAAGGTAGAGGTGTTATAGATGGAGTAATTAGTACTATAACTAGTTGCACTGATAAGTTGTTTTTATCTAAATGATACTCGTTTATTACTATTATTATTACTATTATTATTATTATTATTATTATTATTATTATTATTATTATTATATATATATATATATATTTTTTTTTTTTTTTTTTTTCACTCTCGTATTTTATGTTGATGTATTTTATACATTCTAAGATGTTTAGGGTAGGAGTTGGATTGTGTTTTGTTTTTCTAATCTATATATAATAATGTATTATTAATGTACATAAAAGAATAGTGAATACAGTTACTTCGTTCATCCATGTGTTTTCTTTTTACCCGGACAAAAGTTTGAACTTGCTATGGGCACCAGATAATACCCTAGACTTTAAATGTGCCATAACAGTAATGAATATAATGATGATAATAATTTGTATTGTTATTATTGTTAGTAGTAGTAGCATATTAGAAAAAAAAGATAATGATAAAAATCGAGAAATAGTTTTTTGTTATTATTATCATTTCCATTATTATTATAATAATAATTATCATCATTATCATTATTATTATTTCTACTATTACTATAACAAAAAAATATGGCGGCAATAATTACAATAATAGTAGTGATAATGATAATTTTATTTTATTATTATTATTATTGTTGTTTTTATTATGGTTATTACTTCTACTATTACTATTACAAATAAATGTATATGAAGGCAATAATTTAAATAATGATAATTATAATGATTATGAATATAATAATGATAGAGATGATAATAATTGATGATAATGATAGTGTCCATTTTGTATTAAAAAAAAAAATCGAAAAAGCCGAAAAAGCGGGAAATCTAGCGAAATAACATTTTGAAGTGTATTACAAATTTCCATTTTTTTTATTTCAATGATGATTTTGGCAACTATAATAGTGTCCATTTGTAACTGAAAAGGAAAAAAAAAGGTCGAAAAAGAGGCAAAATATAGACTTTTGAGAGTAGATTCCAAAATGCCTTTTTCTCGATTTCAGTGGTTTTGGCAATTATTGGGTTAATAAGGATAATGATCATAACTGTATTAATCATGACAATGATGACAATATTGAAAATAATGACAATTTTGATAAAATTATAATTATAATTTGAGTTGATAATAATGGTAATAATTGCAATAGTAATAATAATAATAATAATATGATCATAATTGTAATTTTAAAAAAATATAATAATAATTTTGGTAATGGGAATAATTGCAATAATTACTAATTATAATTATTACAAAAAAATATATAATAATTCAGTAATAATGATAATACTAATTATGATATTGTTATTATTATAATTGTTAATTCTGTTAGTAGTATAATTACGAAAAGAAAATATAACTGTAATAACTACAATAATAACGATAATGAAAATAATTATTATAATATCGTTATATCATTATTATTATTATTATTATTATCATTATTATTATTATTATTTTCATTTTAAGTATAATTACATAATTAAAATAATGGTAATAAAAATGGAAAATTGTTTTTTTATAATTTTTATTGTTTTATCATCAGTATTATTACAAAACAAAATGTAATAATTCAATAATAATAATAATAATATATTGTTATTATTATCATTGTTAATTCTATTAGTAATATAATTACGAAAAAAAATATAAATGTAATAACTACAATAATAACGATAATGATAATAATTATTATAATATCGTTATATTATTATTATTATTATTATTGTTATTATTATTATTATTATTATTATTATTATTGTTGTTATTTATATTATTATCATTTTCATTATAAGTATAGTTACAAAAAATATAACATAATTAAAATAATGATAATAAAAATGGAAAATTTTATAATTATTATTATTGTTTTTTATTATCATTATTATTTCTACTATTAATATACATACCAAAAAAGTATATATACAATAATAATAATTAAAATAATGATAACTTTATCATTAAAAAGGAAAAATTCCCCAAAGCGGCCAATATAGCGAAATATAGCCTTTTGAGATTACACTCCAAATTGCCGATATTTCAATTTCATTGGTGATTTTAGCAATCGTTTGGGTAACAATGATAATTATAATTTTATTAATCTTAATCATGACAATAATGACGATAAAAAAGAGAATGAGAACTTTATTAAATTACATTAATAATTTTGATAATGGGAATATTTGCAATATTAATGATAATATTAAAACTGTCATTGTTATCTTTATCATCCTTACTTTTACTCTTATTGTTGTTATTATTGTTATTATTATCATTAATATTGATATTATTATTGTTAGTAGTATTACTTAAAAGCAAATATTATAACTAAACATTGGTAATAATAATTATGATGGTAATATTAATAATAATTACTCATTATTATTATTATTGTTGTTGTTGTTGTTATCATTTTATTGTGTTATCATTAATATTATTACAAAAAAAATGTAATAATTCAGTGATAATGACAATACTAATTATGACATTGTTAGTATTATCATTGTTA
>NC_061844.1:10651838-10661838 GCF_019202785.1 Penaeus chinensis
TTTATTATTGTTTTCATTATTTATTATTATTATTACTATTATTATTATTATTATTATCATAATTTTGTTTATTATTTAATTTAATTTTAATAATGTTAATATTATTACAATGTCAAATATTATAACTAATGATAACAATTATGATAATAATAGAAATTATAATGCTGTTGATATTATTATTGCTGTTATTGTTATGATAATTATTAGTTTTATTAGTAGTGTAATTTTTAAGAAAATATGATAGCGATGATGAAAATCATGATGATCATAACTTCGTTATTATATTTTATTATTATCTCTATTAGTATAACAACAAAAAAATATAACTAATTATTTTTGTTATTCTCATTATCATTTTATTACTATTTCTCCTATTAGTAGAATAGCCCCCCCCCCCAAAAAAAAAAGAGAAAAATGTCGGCAATAATTGCAATAATGATGATACAAAAAATATTTTTGTTATTATTGTTTTCATTATTTATTATTATTATTATTATTACTATTATTATTACTATTATCATAATTTTGTTTATTATTACTATTTATTTTAGAATAGTTAACAAATCAAAGAAAAAGTGGCAATAATCGATTATGATAATATTGATAGTAATAATAATATTATCCATTTATAGATTTTAAGAATAGAGTAGAGTAGAAAAAGTGGCAAAATTTAGCCTTTTGAGTAAGTATAGTAATTATATTATTTTTATTGTTTTAGAATGATAAAACACTCTTCTGTGTTGATACTATGGAAGGAAAATCCACAATGAAAAAACTAGATTTATTGAAAATAAGTCTAGTTTCCGTCTTCAGGTCTGAAGAGAAAAGGGAGAGGGGATATAAAAGAAAGAGAGGAGAGGCACTGCGGCCAGCCATCAAGCTAGTACAGTGGTAACGTGTTGGCTTTTCATCCGAGGGGTCGGCGGTTCGCGCCCTGCCTGAAGGTTACTGCTGTGGCTGGGCACCACGGCGGGTAAGGACTAAGCTTAGCTGCGTCAGCAGCAGCTGAAACATGTTAGTGACTCGACAGTAGTCGACACAGTCCCGGGCTCCCTGGGCGAGGCTCAGCATCGCATATCGGACTTAGCCTTATGGAAACGCGGTAACATGTGAGGACAAACGAATGGAGGCGAAGGGAGGTCAGACCGGAGGATTGAAATTAGGCTGCATTTTAATTAATATGGATACCCCCCAGTCTGCGGACGTGGACATCAGCGGAAAGAAAGACAATTTGCGCCGTTGACAAATCCATCTGATGGCCTGCGTCCAACTGACAGCAAAAGAGGGCGTTGTTGTGTCCCTGGATACAGCGCACTTATGTTGAGACAAACGCTTAGTGAGACTGGCGCCGGTCTCGCCAAATTCCTGCTTACCACAGAAGGCACATGGAACAAGGAAGTGCCCACCTTCGAGACAGTGGATATAGGGAAGACTGGTGTGGACCAGGTTGCGATGGAGAGTATTCACCTGGTGAAAGTGTAGGGCAGGCTACAGACAGGTAGATGAGGAGTCTCTTTAGGAGAGAGGAGTCGTGACAGAAAGTACGCCGTGCCCTGGATAACGTGACGTCGAGAACATCCAGGTACTGGGGGTCGCAGTTGCGGAGGAACAGCGAAATGGTAACATATATCTTTGGTACGAGAAGAAGTGTATTTACAGTTGCGGCATGATATTTCAGTACACTTGCTGGCTCCCACTTTTGTACATCAGACAACATTGATGTAAACATAGAGTATATATTATTTCTATTAATGAGGCAAAAACCCTAGGGTGTTTGTAAAAAAAAAAAATGATTGGTAGAATAAAAGAGACACAATTTTATTAGTATCTATTTTTGGAAACTATGTAAGCCATTTCATCTTTCGTTTTTTGTTTAACAAGTGATAGCAAAACATATAGTATTAGCTATCACTCACTTTTTAGTGAGATATTTTCTGAAATGTAATTTCCTGGAATTGTTTGTTTATGGATATGGCAACATCTAAGGTGAGGCACTATGTTCCCTTTCTTTCAACACAACAATTTCTTGCAACATGAAAACTCTTCATTCTTTAAACATCTATTTATGGCAGCTAAATCAAATAAAAATCTTTGCAAATTCGCTGATACATTTGTAAATGTTTTCGTGGACCGTGACGATCTAGTAGCGGTTAATCAACTTAATGAAGTGACTGGGTATTTTTTTTCTTTTCGCCACCAAACACTGATTAAATAAACAGAAAACATGTTACATATTCTTCACAATAGAAAATAGTAGGGTTACAAAGAATATGTAGATGCATTATCAGTGTGTGTGTGTGTGTGTGTGTGTGTGTGTGTGTGTGTGTGTGTGTGTGTGTGTGTGTGTGTAACGTCTATGGAAATACTAAGTCAATACTTGGTGATTAGTAACCAAACATTATGTATAATTAGTTACCAATGCTGAAATCTCACAATAGTTTTCGCTATTATGTAAATCTTTCAGGAGTTGCATCCACATTCGAACAGCCGAGTGAGAAAATACAGGTTTGCTTGTTTTAACTCTAGGAACTACTAGCTAAGTGGTTCTAAGGTAGGTGAATATCAAAAGTCTAAGTCCTTACTCCCAATGTCAATGCACATCTGTTTCCAGTATATGCGTAAATGTAGATAAAAATGGCATTGTGTTTTGTCCCAAAATCAAAGTTTTCATACATTATCTTCCTATGTTTTTTAATTGATTTTTTTTTTCGCCAGAACCAAACACGGATTCAATAAACAGAAAATATACTATGTTATAATTTTAGAACAACTGAACGCAAAGCCGTAGTAGGGCTACAATAAATAAATTGATGAATGTGTGCATATGCAGGTTAGATGTTAGAAATTTTAGTTAGAATCATTGATTTTATAGTTCATACACTTTTTGAACCCCTTCTCGCGCAAAATATCATAACATGCAGTTAACAGGGTAAAATATTTATGCAGATATATACATATACATAAATAAGTATATATATTTTTTCTTTCTTTGCTGGGGAATTCAGTAAATAGAATCATTGGTAGGATGCTTATTTATTTTTACTTTCGATTTATCTGTTAAAAGAAAAACGGTAATAATCGTAGAAAAGAGACTAATACTAGGAGCAGTCATACTTATAATAAGAACATTCTATCGTTATTCAAAACCTTGTCTAATCCCCGAGACAGAGACGTGCTTAGATGAGGTTCCGGTTTCCTTCGCAACATTTTCCATTCCATTTTAGTATGGTATATTAGCTATTGGGAGGTTCTTTCATTAGCCGCTTCCCAAACATTGGCAGTATTAACCCAGACATTTTTCTTCGGGGTTAAATTACATGCCTTGCTTGGCCGCGGAAGGACTTTCATGTGGTTTTGGTAATCGAACCTCTTCGTAACTGCCCTTAATGTGTATATTGAGCAGTTGTCATGCACGAGTATGGCTGTTTCTGGGAAGAGCCAAAGGATAACAACGTGCTGATTTGTCTAAACTGAATCTCCCTTTCTTCTTCGGCGAGTTTACTAACAGCATGTATGAAAATCCACCCTATTTAAACGGCGAGGAGTGACCACGCGGTCACTCCTCGCCGTTTTACAGATGTCGTCTATCACATCTGTGAAAAGTAAAAAATGACAGATAATTAAAGAATTAAATATGACGTGTAGGGTGCTATCATGTATTAAAATATATCTTTATTAAAACTGAGGTCTATGAACAAATTGAAAAAGGATTTGATATTTATTTACACCTGTTATCTCTCATTCAGCAGTCGAGCTTCTTGTGCGCACTCCATATACTGCTGGACGAACTGGAGCCGACTAGCGATGCCATTTCTTCAACCTCTCTGTGATAACGTTCTGTGATGAACCCATCTGCATGTAGTCGTTTTCTTCGCCGTGCGGCTTGTTAGCGGGAGCTGTCAGTGTTTATTTGAATTTTAGCTGCATTGGTGAAGGGGCATCCGGAACGAGGGCGGTCATTCAGGGTGGCCCTCCTCCTCCCACCTTATTCACCTGCATACCATCGAGCGGGAGATCCCCGGCTCTCTGGTTATTTCATTGGGAGAGAAGTTACTCTCCCTCGTCCTAATGATACGGCCTCGATTTATAATTTCAGATTGCCTTGCGTCCATCTCGAAAAAAAATGTCATCTTGGCAGCATCGTTTTCACCTCGTCATTATGACGTCATATACCATTGGACATATTTTCATTTTTGATTAGCATATATTAGGATTAGCCGCGAAATGAAGGAAGTTATTGAAGAATTATTATTATAAAGAGCATCAAATATACGATCTGGGTGAACGAACATGCGTTTAGATAACTTTTCACACACCGGAAAATAAGCATCTTTATCGTAAACATATTAATATTATGTATCAAAGTTTTGGCATAGACAGACAGAGACAAGACTAATCTTTCAATAGACCAGATATCATACAGCACATGTATTGGGAGAATGTTTTTAGAATTGTTTTTCACCCTCCTTAGAACCACTCAGCTAGTAGTTGGTCGAGCTGAAACCTGTATTTTCTCGCTCAGCTGATCGAATGCGACTCCTCAGAGAAACGCCACGACGTGGAATAATAATAGCGAAAATTATGGTCAGATTTTAGCACAAGATAAGAAGCATTCAGAATAATCGAAAAATATTATACATAATGTTTAGCTACTCATCACCAAATATTGACTTCGTATTTCTATAAACATTCCACACACACACACACGCACACGCACACACACACACACACACACACACACACACACACACACAGACACACACACACACACACACACAGACACACACACACATACACACGCACACGCACACGCACACGCACACACACACACACACACACACAAACACACAAACACACGCACACACGCACACGCACACGCACGCACACGCACACGCACACGCACACGCACAAGCACACACACACACACACACGCACACGCACACGCACACACACACACTGGAAATATCTACATATTCATTGCAAGCCTGCTGCGGTTTTGCGTTCAGCTGTTCTATAATGAAAAATATAATGTAGCATGCATTTTGTTTATTGAATCGGTGTTTTAGTGTTTGGTTCAGGTGAAAAGAAACTGTTACTCCATTAGTTCGAGTAGCCGCTGCTAGATGGCGCAGCTACGAAAAACATTTAGAAAAGTATCAGCGAATTTGAAGAATGTTATTTGATGATACAGCTGCCATACATAGATTTTTAAAGCATGAAGCATTTTTCAAGATTCAAGAAATATGCAGCTATAATTGATACTTATTGTGTGAAAGAAGGGGGAAATGCCGCCTCACCTCTATAGGTGTAGCCATTTCGATTAACAAACAATTCCAGGAAATGTATTCATGTATTGTTATCACTTGTTTGAAGAAAACGAAAGATGAAATAGCTTACGTAATTTCCAAAAATAGATACTAATACTTGGTCTTTTATATTCTACCAATCACACCCTTTCTTGCAAACAGCTTAGGATTTTCGCTTCATTCATAAAATATTATTTACTCTATGATTACATAAAAGTGGCTGCCAGATATACAAAAGTAGGACCCGGCAAGGGTACTAACATATAATTCCGCAACTGAATATACAGCTATGCATTGGCTTCCTCTATATGGAGAAGTGGTTAGCAGAGCGATGTACTAGGGTGTCTAAGAAAGGGAGCTTGTTGTCAACCTCCCATTCCACCTTGAAACGGATGAAAGGAGAGAGGGTGTTCAGCTGCGTCAGGAAATCCGAGAACAGGACAGGGTCATAAGGCCAGACAGTAAAGACGTCGTCGACATACCTCAGCCAAATCGACGGACGAAGGGAGATGGAAGGGAGAAGCTCATACTCGAAGAATTCCATGAACAACACCGAACGTCTGAGAGTAGAAGCGATCCTCAAAAGAAAAGGAATTAGACTCCCCACACAAATGAATCAGCTGGAGGAAGACGTCGGTGGGCAGAGGGAGACGAGGATCCTCTGCAGGGAGCTTCCTCTAAAGGAAAGAGAGAACGTCATCAAGCGGGACCTTGGTGAACCGGGAATCGACATCAGAACTAGTCATGATCGCCGGCGAGACACCACGGACACGGGAGATGATTATTATAATTATGATTATAATTATTATTGTTTTATTATAATTATAGTAATGAAAATAATACAGGTGGATTTCGAAACTGTAGTCTCATTTTCAATGAATTTATTGATAATAATAATAATAATAATGATAATAATATCATCATTATTATTGCTTATATTATTAGAGTAATTACATAAGAAAATGTTATAATTGTAATAATCACAATAATAACGATAACTGTTTTAACATCGTTATTATTGTTTTTATCATTATTATTATTATTGGAAGTGGTAGTAGTAGTATAAGTGCAAAAAATATAACTGTAATAATCACAATAAAAATGATAATGATAATTGACAACAATATATGGCGGCAATAATTACAATAATAATGATAGTAATTGAAATGAAAATGTTATTTTTGTCACTATTATTATTGTTGTTTTATTATCTCTACTATTAGTATAATTTAAAATATATATAAATATATATATATATATATACCGGCAATAATTACAATAATAATGATAATGATAATAATTATAATAATGATGATAATGATAATATAGATAATAATGATAATAACAATAATAATGATGATAATAATAGTGTCCATTTATAATAAAAGAAAGGAAAATGAAATAAAACTAAAATTTTATTTTTGTCATTATTATTATTGTTGTTTTTATTATCTCTACTATTAGTATAATTGGAAAAAATATATATACATACCGGCAATAATTACAATAATAATAATGATAATAATCATAATAATGATGATAATGATAATATTCATAATAATTATAATAATAAAGATAATGATAACAATAATAGTTTTCTCTATTTCAATTATGATTTTGGAAATTGTTATGGTAATAATGACCGTAATTGTGTTGATAATGACAATAATGAAGATAATAAGAATAATGAGAATTTTGAAAAAAAAAATATAACAATTTTTATAATAATGGGATTGATTGCAATGATAACATTATTACTATTATTGTTATTATTAGTAGTTTTATTACTAGTGTTATTATTACTTTTATTATTAGTATTGTTATACAAAAATAATTGTAATATAAGGATAATAGAGATAGTAATATTACTAGTAATTATGATAATGATAATTTTAGTGTTGTTATTATCACTCATATTGTTTTTATTAGTAGTATAATTACAAATATATATAACTAATAATTACAATAATAACAATAAAAAATGTTATAATAATTATAATGATAATTATATATATTATTATTATTGTTATCATTCTTATTAATATTGTTATTATTATAATGTTTAGTAGTAGTATAATTGCAATATATATATGTATATATATAATATATATATATATATATATATATATATATATATATGTATATATACATATATATGTATATATAAGTATATATATATATATATATCTGTAATAGTTTAAATAATGATAATAATGATAAAAAATTAATTTTCTATTAATAAAATATATATAAATATTTATATATATATATATATATATATATATATATATATATATATATATATGTGTGTGTGTGTGTGTGTGTGTGTGTGTGTGTGTGTGTGTGGCGGGAATAAGTACAATGTTAACAATAATAATGATAATGAAAATGTAAATTTGTTATCATTATGATCATTATTGCCTTTACTATTATAATTATACTAATAATAGAAATAATAATAATTATTATAATCAAAATACTAATAAAAATGATAATAATATTATTATCATTATCAAAATTATTATTTTTATATTATATTGTATTGCAATTATTCCCAATATTATTTAAATTATCACTATTATCTTAATTTTAACTTAATTATAATTTTTATCATCCTTATTGTCAGAATATGACAATATTATCACTTTTACCATGATAATTGCCGAATTTTCAATTAATTTCGAATAGGCGGTATTTTTTAGCATACTCTGAAAAGGCTATATATCGCTAGATATTTTTTTTTTTTTTTTTTTTTTTTTTTTACTTTTTTAAATAAAAAATAGAAAATATTTTTGTTATCATTATTATCATCATTATCATAATTATAATCGTTATCATCATTTTCATAATATCATATCATTATCATCATTATTCTCATTATTATTGTAACTATTGCATACCAATAATATAAATAATGGTAATAATGATAATAAAAATAGTAATAATAATGTAATAATGATAATAAAAATAGTATAATGATAATGTTAGAATGATAATAAAATAGTAATAATAATGTAATAATGATAATAATAATAATAATGTAATTATGATAATAATAACAATAATTGTATTATTATTACTACTACTATTACTATTATAATTATAACTGTTATTGCAATTACCATCAGAATTAGCATTATTATTATGATTTTGTCAAAGTAAACATTATTATGATTTTATCAAAATTATTATCATAATCTTATCAACAATATAATTATTATCATTTTTATTATCATATTTTTTATAATTATAATATTAATAGAAAAAAATAATGATGATGATTATGATAATAATAATAAAATAAATAATATGATAATAAAATAAATGATGATAATAAAAGTTATTTTATCATCATTGTTATTATATTATTATTATTAACCTTTTTATTAATGTGAACATAATAATATGATTTTACTAATTGTCCGAGGTTTCTTCTCATTTGAATTATAGTATCTCATTTAAATTCTTTCCTGATATCATGAACTAACCTCTTGTTATTTTTATTTATATCCTCTGGGGAATAGATTGGTTCAAGGGAAATATAAACAATTCGATAATTATATATATTTTCATATATATTCACACAACAAGTCTTATTTACACATCAAAATCAAAGAAAATCTTATAAGCACTATTTCAGCCTGGATCAAGTTGTCCGGGGTCATACGGCCCAGGATTCTGCGGACCGGGATATTACAGCTAGATACTCAAAAGTATGCAGCCACGATATACTGCCACGATATTCTGCCACGTTATACAGCCACCGTATGCTATGCAGCCAGAGTACACAGGCACGGCTTGCAGACACGTAATGCGGCCAGAGATTAGTCCACTTTATACCTAAATTAAGGAGGCTAAAATTGAAGACCATTTAAAATAAATCACTTATCACTAAATCATTTCAGTTTCATTTGTTACATTTGATTAACAAAATTTTCACAATTAAAAAAAACTATGTAAATATAGAGGTATACATACAATGTTTATCGGTGTGGAGTTCGGAGCCAAGTGGTTGACCAATGACCATATAACGGCGACCACCGACCATGGCTTTCTTCGGGTTCGAAGCAAGGGGAATGGGTCGTCCGAGTAAACCAAATGGTTTGCTGACGCACACAAGCACGCACGCACTTTCACACTTCGCACACAAGACAAAAATAAGGGAAACCATCACCAAACCCTGTACACTAATAATAAAATTAATAATTATGATGAAATAGTAGTAATTATGATAATAATAATAATAAGGATGATAATAATATCATTATTACTATTATTATTTTTATAATAATGATAATTATTATTATTATTATTATTATTTGTATAATAATAATAATAATTATTATTATTATTATTATTATCGTAATTATTCCCATTAAAATCAAAAGTATTATTATTACAATCTTATCATAATTATCATTTTATATCATTTTTTAAGAATTAATCATTTTTACTAGTTATAATAATAATAATAATAACAACAATAATAATAATAATAATAATAAGTGATACTACTACTATTGCTACTGTTATTATTATTATTATTATTAGTAGTAGTAGTAGTAGTAAGATTATTATGATAATCAGTACTATTATTGCAATTATTCTCATTATTACCAAAATTATCATTATTGTCAGAATTTTGTTATAATTATACATATAAATTTTAATGTCAATATTGTGAGAATTAATAC
>NC_061844.1:10666838-10669338 GCF_019202785.1 Penaeus chinensis
TAAGTATTTGAGTTGTGCATGATTAAATTCACACATATTTAAGTTTACAGTAAGATTTGCCTTTCTTAATCTTCCAAATAACTGTTTCAGCATTTGCATGTGTTCAGACCAAGTTGTCGTAGACACCACCAAATCATCGAAATATGCTCGGACACTTTCCAATCTTGAAATAACAAAGTTTATTAGTCTTTGAAATGTGCTGGGAGCATTATGCATACCAAATGGCATCACATTGTACGGATACAGTCCAAATGGGGTTACAAAGGCTGATATCTCTTTTGCCTCCTCTGTAAGGGGTACTTGGTAATATCCTTCAGGTAAGTCAAGGGTAGTAATGAATTTAGAATTACTCACCGAGTCAACTGTTAGAGCATTAATATTTCTGTAGTCTATATACAATCTCCATGATGAATCTGCTTTTCTCACCAACACACAGGGTGATGCCCAATGACTTTTACTTGGTTCAATAATTCCAGCAGCTAAGTGGTATTTTATCTCAGTCTTCAATACTTGGGATTTACCTGGAACCATTCTGTAAGGATTCTGTTTCACGGGTACTGCTCCAGGAACCAACTTCACATCTTGCATGACCAATGTTGTGACTTGTGGTTTGTCTGTAAAGAGATCTAAAAATTCTTGTAGCATTTTTTTTTACATTCTCTTTACTTTACCTCAACATCCTTAATCACAAAATCATTGTCTTCACCTTCCACATTTTCAGTCACAAAGTTATCTTCCTTTATAATGCATAATTTCCCTAAATCACTTGCACAAACTGGGTATTCCCTTACTTCAAAATGTTTCATTAAGTTTATGTGCACCATGCGCTTCTTTTTCCTACGCTCAGGGGTACTTATCACATAATTTGAATCATTCACCTTTGCAAGCACCTTTAAATCTAGCTTGGAGAGGTTGCTTTCTACAAGGCAAGATCAAAAGCACATTGTCACCAATTTCAAAATGCCTATACTTAGCATTCTTATCATAAACCCTCTTCACTTTTGTCTGTGCTACATTTAAATTGTCCATTGCAAACTCACGCGCCTTAGACAACTTTTCTCTTAATTTGATTAAATATTCACAAAGGTTATATTCATTTTTCTCATTCATTAAACTTTTATACAGTATAATCTATCTGTGGGCCATGAACATTTTTACCAAACAATAATTCAATTGGACTATATCCTAGACTTTCTTGTTTGGCTGACCTAGCAGCATACAACACACAATCCTTGTTATTCTTTTTACAAAATGTTGTTAACATGCACTTAAAGGCTTGGTGAAAACGTAGAAAACTGTTGCATCACTCCCCATCATTCATGAAATCCTTGAAAAAAATAGAAGTGGAATTAAAAAATAAATTTAGTCAGGGCTGGAACAACAGTTTTTGCTGTGATAATGTGTAGGGGAATTGCATCTGGATACCGAGTACTACAACACATGATAGTCAATAATAACTGATTTCTACGCTTGGTTTTTGACATAGGGCCAACAAAGTCAATAATAACTTTGTTAAAAAGATCATCAATAACCGGAATTGGTTCTAAAGGAGAGGAGGAATTATCTGATTTGGTTGGCCAACTAACTGACATATAGCACATGATCTACAGAATTCAGAAACATCAGAAGATATGCCTGGCTAATAAAAATGAGATGTAATTTTGCTTATTTTTTTCTTGATTCCTAAATGTCCACCCACAAAATCATGGGCAAGACCCATTACTTTATATACGAAAGCATTTTGGTACAACTATTTGATAAAGGACACTCCAGGTATTACAGGCAGGTTCGTCTGAAGGACGGTACTTGCGCATCAAAATTCAATTTTTCATATAATAGCCCGTTTGTTCTTTCAGAAGCTCTTCTTCACCCAATACTAATCTGAACAAGTGATTTATGGTATGGTTAGATTTCTGGGCTTCAATAAAATTTTACATGGCAAAGGTTCATCAGAGAATTCATCTCCCCCATTTTCTTCTTTATTTACAACACCTGAATCTGAAGCACTTAACTTCACAGTTTCAACATCATCCACTTTATCACATTCAAAAATATATTTCAAACCAGTGTCATCTTGTTCCTTCTCAGAAGGATTATTAGCTAAAGAATAAACTTTTTTACTTTTTACCACTAAATCCTTGGCTTTACTTCTGGTTACTGCACATACAGGAAATAGGTCAGAACTATCTATAGATTCACACTTAAGTGGATCAGCTTCCAAAGGTTTAGAGCACACAATGACATTAGATCCCCAGTGATCACCTGCAATATCATTACACAGCAGAAAGTCTAACCCCTCATGAGGTAACTTACTTAAAATAGCCACTAAAACTGACTTTTCCACAAACTCTGACTTCAAGTATACCTTACACAAAGGTCACCTCTCCACACCTCCAATTCCTTTAACTAAAACATACTGGCCTATGAGTATGTAGCGAGACAGATTGCAGTTACGAAGATCTCACAGCGTTGACCCGACAAACGACCCCTTCTCTCATCA